>NC_133617.1:369839143-369841643 GCF_048593235.1 Sminthopsis crassicaudata
TTACAGATGAACAAACTAAGGCAGAGTTACCTGACTTGTCCAGGATCACAGAGCTAAGCGTCTGAGATTAGATTTGAACTCAGGTCCAGTGCTCTATGCACTGTGCCACTTAACTGCTCAGATACATGCTAACTATTATTATTTCACTATTTCTGGGGCTCAGCTTCACTTATCCCATGAAGCGATTAGATTCTATGATCCAATCATGATTAAAAGCTGATAAATGTGCTCTTGTCTATTCACTTACAGGAGACAACATGGAACAGTGGAAAATGGCTAGCTTTGGAGTAAGAAGCCTCAGTTTTAAATCTCAGCTCTGTTATTTATTGCCCATGTTACTAATCTTGGGAAAGTCAGGTCACCTCACTGAAACACTAAATGAAGCGGATGGACTAGTTAGCTACTAGGATACTTTCTAGCTCTCATAATCTATTAACAAAAACTAGTTGTCCCTTTGGGCACAGCTAGGTAGCCCCATAGTGCATGGAGTACCCAGTCTGGACTCAAGACATCTCCCTGAGTTCAAACCTGGCCTCGGACACTTGCTAGGTGGGCAAGCCACTTACCTCTGCTTGTCTTAGTTTCCTCATCTGTAAAATTAGCTGAATAAAGAAATAGCAAACCATTGATTATCCTTCCAACAAAAGCCCAAATAGGGTCATGAAGAGTAGGATACAAATGAAATAATTTAAAGATATCAGCTGTAGTACCTTTTCATAGCAAGAGCTAAGAGGAATTTAATAAATATTTATTGATTGACTGACTGGAAGGCACCTTTGGGGCTATCTAATCCAACCACCTGATTTTATAGACTAGAAAGATGAGGTCCAGGAAGCTGTGGTCACAGAGGCAGTGAGTAGCAAAACTGAGAATGGCCCCTGCAACTTGGACTACAAGTCCAGAGCTCTTTTGCATTCTCTCTCTTTAGATAGGAAAAAGGTGCTCCCATTGTGTCTTAGATCATTAAATTATCAGGTTGCTCTTTTCTCACCTGGGGGATGCCTGTCTGGGTCTAGAGAAAAGCCAGTCTACCATCAAAGGGAGGGGTCCCCTCAACCCTCCTCCTATGCCTAGCCAGATGAGCTACAGATTAGACAGCCATTTAACATTTAACATTAGCTATTTTACTTTCTACTATTTCTTTGACAATCTTCCCACCTCCATCGGGTGAATAAGACTGTGGATTAAGGGCAATGGGTGACTTGGAGACAGAGAAAAAGAAAATAAAGAAAGGACGTGAAGTTGCCATGGATTCTTCTCGATTCAACAAATATTTATTAAAATCTACTTTGTTGAAAAATACCATGCTAGGTGGGCATTCCTTCAGACTTTTCTCCATTATAAAATGATGGAATTGTATGCCATGTTTTCCTTCTCTAAGTTATATCCCTGACTCTCAGGACTGTTTCAACCATGTCATAGAAACTTCTTCACCATGGAAATTCAATTCACTTCTGTTAATACCCTCTGATTCTATAACAACTCCATCTGATTGGGTGATTCCTCTTAAAACTCCCATTTCAGAAATATGTCTAGAAGAATTGTACATATTTAACATAGATTGGATTGCTTGGTCTCTTAGAAAGGAGAAAGAGGGGAGGAAAGGAAAAAATTTTGGAACACAAGGTTTTGCAAAGATGAATATTAAAAGCTATCTTTGCATGTATTTGGAGATATAAAATGCTATTTAAAAAAATTTCCATTTCAAGAGGATGCCCAGATCAACCATCCCTTCATTCTTCTCCAGGCTGTGCTGGACTCCCTGGGTTTTCTCTATTATATTCCTTTAATGAGCATCTTTATCTGTCTCCTCTACCTTGCTTCTCAGCTTTCTTTTCCAGGAGTTGAATTCCTGCCTTAGATATAAGAGCTCCATGGCCAATTTGGAATTGTGCCCAAAGAGCTATAAAACTGTGCATACCCTTTGATCCAGGAATACTACTCCTAAATTTGTAAACCCAAAGAGATCATGGAAGATAGAAGGAGATCCATATGTACAAACATATTTATAGTAGCCCTTTTGTGGTGGCAAAGAACTGGAAACTGAGAGGATGTCCATCAGTTGGGGAATGGCTGAACAAGTTGTGGTATATGAATGTAATGGGATATTATTATGCCATAAGAAATGATGAGAAGGCTGATTCCAGAAAAAATGTAGAAAGATTTACATGAACTGATGAGTTACCAGCATAATCTGTGCCCACATTGGCCAGGAGCTACCATGCCCATGCAGAGAAAAGGGACCCCACAAGGTTCTTTCTGTGATATGATTCTAAATGCTCTCCCTCTTCCATCTACCTAGGTATCTGGCATGCCATTCTGCAGCCTAGAAGGAGGAGCTTTATAGCCTTCCATTTTTTCCCTTTCTGACTACCACTACCACTATCATCGTCATGGTCACCATCATTGCCATTGTCATCAACATGTTACTAGTGATTATGGACCTATGGTGTTCACAGCAGTGTGGAAGAGGTGAGAATTCCCCTAAGATAGAGTCTCT
>NC_133617.1:369846643-369924143 GCF_048593235.1 Sminthopsis crassicaudata
GACAGGTAAAGGAATGGAGAGGTTAAGGATTGGGCAATATCATATACCTAGTAAGTAAGTATAAGATTGGGGATTATACCCCAAGTCTTCTATGCTTTCCACTGCCTACCAATAGCAGTATAACTAATCCAAGATGAACAAATGGAAGGAATCCAAGACCTCGGGAACTAAGAATTGTTTATGACAAATGGAAAAAGAACTCTTTATGGAGGTTAGAGAGGCTAGAGTTATAGAATAAAAGTTTGTGGGGTGTGTAGGAGAGGGCAGCTTACCTTGCCAGCAGGAGTATTCTGGCCATCTTTCTTCTCTCATCTATCCTCCCTACAGATGAAAAAGTAATATTCCTAAAGGATAGGTCTTCTCTTCAAGCTTTAATGACTTGTGCTTGTCTCTATTATTCAGTCACGTTAATGTCTTTGGGACTCCATTTGAGGTTTTCTTGGGGGAAGGAGCCAAGATGCGGAGTAAAGGCAGGAACTCATCTAACCTGAATTTAGTTCCCCCAAACCACTCCAAATTCTTTTAAATAATAACTCTAAACAAGTTTCAGAGCATCAGCATGCTCCCAGAGACAAAGTAGAACATTTTTCCAGCTGAGTTTTCTTGGCAAAGATATTATAATTGGCTTGCCTTTTCTTCTTCAGCTCATTTTATAGATGAAGAAACTGAGGCAGTGGGGTTTAAGTGACTTGCCCAGAGAAACACAGCTAATAAGGCTCTGAAGCTGGATTTGAACTCATGAAGATGAGCTGTCCTGACTTTCAGGTTCAGTGCTCTATCCACTCTGCCACCTAGCTACCTGATTTGACTCTAGAATCAAATACAAGATCCTTTGTTCACCAGACTGATTCCAGTCCTACCTTTATAGTTTGACTTCAGTCTATCTTTATAGACTTTATAGGTACATAATTACCCTCCCTATTCTCTGTGGTGTATCCAGGCTAGCTTATTAATTATTCTTTGCACATAACATTTTGTATGTCCTTGATTTGCACAACCTCTCCCTTCTAACCAGAATGCACTCCCTCATCACCTCTGACACTAAGAATCCCTTTGCTGCTATTATTCAGTAGTTCTCAGCCACGTCTAATTCTTCATGAGTTTTCTTGGCAGAGATACTAGAGTAGTTTGCTATATTCTTCTTCAGTCCATTTTACAGATGAGAAAACTGAGGCAAACAGATTAAATGACTTGTTCAGGGTCACACAAAAGTAAGTGTCTGAGGCCAGATTTGAACTCAGGAAGATCAGTCTTGCTGACTCCAGACCTGATGCTCTATGTACCTACTTGTCCATCTTGTGGAATCCCGAGCTTCTTTCAAGGTTCAATTCAAGTACTACCAAGTATTATTACTGCCTCCCCATTAACATTACTTTATCTGATAGGGACTATATACCCATATCTATATAGTTCTGTTCACTTATCTCTGTATATGTTGTTTCTCGATAGAATATAAATTCCTTGAGGACTATATATATGTTTGTATATGCATACTTCTTCTTTTGCTTAGAACAGTGGTTGCTACGTAGAGTTTAACAAATGTTATTTGACTGACTGGTTCCTATGGTAGAAATGGGGTCATCAGACTAGTGTAGCCTAATGAAGCATGATTCCGCATTAGAGGAGCATTAGATTTGGAGCCATAAGACCTCAGCCTTTTATCTTGTCTCTTTTACATATTATCTGTGTGAGCTCCGACAAGTCACTTAAATTCTCTGGGTCTCAGTTTCCTTATCTGAAAAAAAAGTACAGTGTGTACCTTAGACTCTTCTAGCTCTATAGGTATAACTCTTTGATGCCATCTCTCAAGTTCACACAAATCCCTATGATTTATTCCCTATGATTCTGTACTTGCAAACTATTTTTTCATTTTAAACTATTCTCCCATATAGACTTCTCTATGGAAAGAGAATGTGCTGACCAATGGGAACTGGCATCCCAGTCCCCTTGTCAATTTTAAGTATTTTCAAATTAATGTTTTATTTTTCCCCTAATTACAAGTTTAAAAAAATTTAGTGTTTTTTTTTTATTTTGAATTTCAAATTCTCTCCCTTCCTCTCTCCCTGAGATGGTAAGCTATTTGATATAGTCTATACATTTGCAATCATGTGAAACATATTTCTATATTAGTTGAGAGTTTTAGGTATAAATCAATTGAATGGCAAATCTTTATCAGTTAGTTCTTTGTGAACTTGGGTTCATATGAATCCCTCTCTCAGATACTGATCATGACTAATAAAACCAAGTCCCTAAAGCATACTAAGTTGAGAATCCTGCCCTGGGATTCCTGGTGGCCCTACCAATGGTCAGACATCCTTTGGCTGTCTAAGATAATCTGCTGCTGCTACTCGTTCTCTCTCTTCTTCCCTTTTCCCCTTTTCCCTTTCTCTCTCCCCCTTCTCGCCTTTTCTTCACTTGGATTCCTCTCTTCCTCCTTCTCTTTCTCCCTCTCTCTCTTTCTCCCTTTTTTTCCTTCTCTCTCTCTTTCTCTCTGTTTGTCTCTGTGTATCTCTCTCTGTCTCTGTCTCTCCATCTGTTTGTCTCCTTTCTTTGTGTGTCTCTCCCTTCCTCTCTCTCTCCCTCTTTCTCCTTCTCTCTGTCTCTCTCTCTCTCTGTGTATGTTTCTCTCTTCCTTTCTCTCTCCCTCTCTTTCTCCTTCTCTCTCTCTCTCTCTCTCTCTCTCTCTCTCTCTCTCTCTCTCTCTCTCTCTCTCTCTCTCTCTCTCTAAATATATATGTCTCTATCTCTCTCTGTCTTTCTCTATCTCTCTGTCTCTGTCTGTCTCTGCATCCCCTCCATAACTCCCAGCCCCCATAACTACAACAGTCTCATGAGAAAGAATTTTAGAGCAACAGAAAAGAAGTCAATGGGATAGTAGCGAGTGCGGAAGGAGGCCTTTCTTTGGTACCCTTGAAATCATGGCCCTTGGTCAGGAACCCCATAAACTTAAACATAAGGCATATAGCTACTTCATCCAAGGCTTCCCGCTTAATGAATTCTTCCACGTCTGAAATTCCTTGCTATCATACCGGGCAAGGTAGCATACAGCAACCTGGTCAGAACCACGGAACAAAAGCAAGAACCCTGCCCTTCCTGAGCTCTGTCTGAGGCTTGCTGCTTCAGGCACCAACTTTGTTTCATCTTTTCATAAGTAACTGTTAACTGAGAAGCATTACAGGAAGGGTTTAAAAAGGAGAAAAGTTGGCGGAGGAATGCATTTTTTTCCTAGGGGAAAAAAAAGACCCTTTTGTTACAAACTCTTTTGGAGACTGGCTCAAACTGAGGACATGCAGAGAATTAGGCTTTTCCAAATTAGTTGCAAGGTACTCAGGGCTCTTTATTATTCATTCTATTAAAATCAAAATATTAGCTAATGCCTCTCACCCTTGTCAAAACGGGCCTGACAACTTCTCTGATGCATTGTCCTACTTGAAAGCAAAGAATGAGTTCTTTGAAGGGAATGCCTTTATCAAACCCATTCCAGTCTCTCTATCACACGGCGACATACAAATCTTGACCTGCTTTGTGCCTGATAGACTTTAGAGGCACGGGGATAAAACTGTCGATCCAATCAGAGAAGCTCATCGTTTCAGTCTCTGGGCAGGGGGAAATCATCTGGGGGTCTAGACTATAAAGCTTACCATGGCCCCACTGAAAATCTCTGGGATTGGTTTAGGGTTTAATTGACAAGGGTAGCAGGGGAGAACTGACCCGTCTCCAGCAGCTTCTCCCTCACCCCCAGCATGGGCAGGTGGGGGAGAGGATTTGTCATCAGGAGTGAGCCAGGCACTGGAGCAAACAAGGCTTCACATTTTTTTCAAAAGTAATTTGCATGTCCCCACTGGATGGTCACTGTCACCTTTGTCTCCGGAAGGAATACCTTAATCCAAACAAATCTCATTTCGATATATGCAAAGTCAAGTCTGGCAGGAGATACTCATCCATCAATTTATTTATTCATACACTCAACAAGCCTTTATTGAGTTTCTACTATGTGCCAAATATCATGCAAGATGCTGGGAATATAGAGGAAAAAAATGAAACCGTTCTTGTCCTTGCATAGCTTATATTCTATTGGGGGAAATAATATGCATGTATATATAAACATAGCCATATATACACACATACATATACATGCACATATGCACATGTGGCTACATTTACACACATGTGTGTTGACATATACTGTAAGGGCCCTTTAAATGGGCTGTGCCACAGCGCATCGGGAGATTGAGGCCTGGAAGTAATTTCTGTGGATATTAGGACTGCCCTTGGGCGGGATCCTGGCCATATTGAGATAGCTTCGTAATGGGTGACTCTCTCGCTGATTGGCTGTGTGTGTGACCTCACAGGCCCTATGTAAGCCCACTGCAGGCAGCAATCACTCTCTTTAACCTGGCGTTCTTCACCCTGGCTTCCCAGCCTGGGTGGCCAAGCCAAGATAGATAGCCAAAAGAGGTAAGGGTTTTGGTAGTGAACACGTGGGTCTTCTGACCAGGTGTTCACTCGGGAACCAACAAGTCAGGGCATCAGTTAGGGCATTATGTGAGTAGGTATAATAAAGGCTTTTGAGATTACACGTGGCTGTTCTTGAGTGCGCTACCGGTTATTAAGCTATAGATTCAAGAGATTGTGGCCAGAGACCTTAGAAGGCCTCAGAGGAGGCGAGCCGGGTAGAGCTCACACTGCAAAGGACAGTGGTCAAAGGTACTCTGGTGGGTCTAGGACAGACTAGTAATTGTAACTGCCAGGAGAGCACGTTACAATATACATTATATAATTACAAAAATATAGATATCTAGTAAATAAAAAAAAAATTGTAAGACCCTATATAAATGGATGTTCTCCTCTCAGCTTGGGATCATGTAAAAACCACTAGATTTCAATCCAGGTTCTAGTCTCACCTCTGATTTTTTTTTGTTGTTATTGTTTAGTCAGTTCATTGTGTCCAACTCTTTGTGACCCCAATTGGGGTTTTCATGGCAAAGATACTGGCTTGCTATTTCCTTCACATTTTACAGATAAGGAGACTAAGGGCTCAGGAGAGGCCTTGTATAGGAGTTGGCATTATAGCTGAGTTTTGAATAAAGTTATGGATTCCAAAAGATGGCAATTAGGAAGGAGCAAAGGCACAGAAACAAGACAATGTAACACAGAAGAAATAGGCCATTTTGACTGGAACACAGAATGGGCAAAGAATAATATGTAATAGTCCTGGAAAAGTAGCTGAGAAACAGATTGTGAAGGCTTTTAACAAGCCTTCTATGTCAGCAAGTGGGTTGGTGGCAGGTTGGAATGACTAAACCAGCCTATTGGAAAATAGGATTGCATGTCATTTTTCTTCAGGAGCCTAGGCTAAGTATTGCTTGGGGGCAGACAGATGTACCAGATCAAATGTCAGGGATTAACAGATTCAAAATTCACTATCACTTGATCCAGTTCCTTCATTTTTCTAACAAGAAAACCAAAGCATAGGGACAAGATAATCCAAGATCACAGAGGTAGTAAGTAGCATAACTGGAATTCAAACCCAGAATATCTGACTATAAATCTATACTCATTAGAATTGTTCATTGTTCAGTCTTTTAGTTATTTTGACTCTTTATGCCCCCATTTGGAGTTTTATTGACAGGAACACTGGAATGCTTTGCCATTCCCTTCTGTAGCTCATTTGACAGATGAGAAAAGTAAGGCAAACAAGATTAAGTGACTTGCCCAGGATCACACAGTAAGTGTCTGAGGCCAGATTTGAACTCAGGTGAGAGGAATGAATCCTCTTGACTCTAAGCCTGGCATTCTACCCCGTGCACCATTTCTCTACCTGTAATGGTGGTAGGGCAGGTATTGCTTATTCCACATTTGTCAGATAAGGAAATGAAGGCTCAGAGAGACTTGCTTGAGAGGACTCAAAAATGGATTAACAGAGGCAGGCCCACATGCCAGGCCCTCTTCTTCTTGCCTTCTAGTTCAGTCTCTTTGTTCTACAACCTAAGCCTTGGTGCACAGCAAATGCTGGATTTGGTGTCACAGGAGCCAGGTCTAAATCCCAGCTTTGCTGCACACCATCTGTGTAATCTTGGCAAAGTTGTTTCATCTCTTTTGGCCTCGGGGTCCTCATCTGTGAAATGAGGAAGTCAGACTTGGAATATGGCACCAAACTTGTTATCAAGAAACTCTGGATTCTAAGCTCTGCTCGGACACTCAGTAGCTAAGTGACTCTGAACCAGTCACTTCTCCTCCCTTCCTCATCTGTAAAATGATGGGGCGGGCTTGATGGCCTTCCAGTTTTCCTAAAACAGATCTCTGCCTTCTGAAGACTTCCAAGACTTTCAGCAGGTACAGTAATCCAAGGGCTAAAGAGAAAGGAAACAAATTCTCCTACCTTTGTCTTCCATTTGTCTTTGTAGTTCAGGTTCTCCTTTCACGTTTTTCCTAATAATATGACCGAAACAACTCTGGGTCTAACCCACCATTTCCAGTGGGGAACTTTGAACTCCTTAATGTCCAAATCACTGCACTAGCATCAGCTAGCCAGGCATTATCTTGTATCCTAAAAATTCTATGGAGTAATAAAAAATACTCCACCAATTTGATGTTTTATCAGGTTGTAGGTTGGGAAATAGATGTTATTTCAATCAAGATAATGATTCCATTTCTCTTCTGGAAATGATTTTCTTTTTCCTGTGGCAGGGAGGGACATCACCAAATTTCATTTAGGGAATTGGGATGGGTCATGTGGTAATAGAATGGATTTCCTTATAACCTCAGAATGGGAGCATGAGCATCAGTGGAAGATTCAAGGAAACAGGCACTAAAATTGCAAAGGAAAAATATCATTCTATTTGAACATTTGCAGACACTAGACAAAGCGGATGAGACTGAAACCTGGGAGATAAGCACTCAATATGTGCCTGAAGGCAGCAACTCTGCTAACTGAACAACTAGTGTAATATTTGTATTGTTTGGGACAATAAGGATATCAGAAAATGATAGAACCATAGAATTTTAGATTCAGAATGGATCCAGGAGATCAACTGCTCACCCTCTACTGTGCCTCTGCTTGAGTACTTTCAAGCTTAGGGAGTTCATTCCCTCATTAAATAGCCCATTTCATTATTTGAAATAGCTCTGCTAGAAAGGTGACGAAGATCCTCTGTATGTATTGATAAGTTCCCACATAATAGTAAAATCAAACTATTAAAATTCACAAAGCTTTGATAATATGCTAGCTATAACGGGTACTCTTTGTCTTTTGATGCATGCGGGAAGCCAAGAGTTTTTTAAAGTAAATTCAGGCATATTCTATTAAATTGGAACGGTCTCCAATACAGCTCTAGAAATGGACTTTGATCTGAGAATCAGAATAAATAAGTGTGGAGGGGCTCAAAATCAAGAGTAGAAGAGGTGATGCTTTTTTGGTCACTACAATTCATGAAATGTCACTTAAGAGGACAGAAGGAAACAAGCATTTTATTAAGCATCTACCATGGGCTTTTCGAATATTATTTGATTTGTTCCTCACAACACTCCTGGGAAGTAGGTGCTATTATTATCATCTCCATTTTACGGTTAAAGAAATCGAGACAGACAAGATTAAGTGACTAACGCAGATTCATATTACAACTAATAAGCATCCAAGGCCTAATTTGAATTTTTGGTTCCAAGACTTAAAACTCTATACATGATGCCACTAGATGCATCAGAAGATAGAGGGATCCGGATCTACTTTAGTGGATGGGAGTAATACCCCAGTGAAATTCTAGATCTTTGAGTAGTAATTAAAGATAGTCATTTGTGCATTATCACCCCTTGTTTAGTCATTTTTCAGTTATGTTCCATTTTTTTTATGACTCCTTTTGGAATTTTCTTGGCAAAGTTATTAGAAGGATTTGCCATTTCCTTCTCCAGTTCATTTTATAGATAGGGAAACTGCTAACAGGTTCAGTGACTTGCTTAGGATCACATAGTTAATAATTGTCTGAGGGCACATTTGAACTCAAGTCTTCCCAACTCTGGAAACCGTACTATACTATAAATCCCATGAGGGCAGGCGCCATATCTAATCTAAAATGTGTCTCTCCTTCATTGAGAGCAAAAGAATTCTTACATAGCAGCCATTCAATACTTTTATAGAAAACACTGAGTTTTTACATAGCAGGTGTTCAATAAATCTTGGGTTGAAATGTTGAATTGAATTTAGTTAAACCACATCCAAATAGGAACAGATAACACATTTAGCAAAATCTCCCTGATTCAGAGTAACTGGAGAACAAGACCAATTCAATTCAGTAGAAAGCTTGAATTATAGACTGGGTTTGAAGGGAGGCAGCTTAATTCTGCTCAAGCACTGTAATACAGTAATTCAAACTAAGTTGTTGCCTAATAGGGCACTTCATAGGGGACCTGCTCTAATGAATTGATGAGTGACTCATTATTAGCATGCCAGTTGTTCTGTTATAAATGGCCTATCTAAGGTGCTTGAAGATATGTGGGAAGTTTGATAAGCATTTTAAATATTCCTCTAGGATCTTGTTTGCACTATGAATTTATAGTCTTTCTGAAGAAATTGTTTCTTGAAGCAAAGGTTAAATTTCAACCTAATCCCAAAGGATAAATGATCACAAATTCTGAATTAATGGAGCCTGAATGGTTGACGATTTACTAGAATACGTCACATTCAGTCAAAGTTTGAAACATAAGGAACACCATCATTTTCAATCACTGCAGAGTTTGAATTTGATGATTGCTTATTTTTAGCTGCTGTATATCTCAGGGATTCTAACTTGAAAATCACTGTCAGTCCAGGTGAAAATGGTATTTGACTCTACCTCCTGTGAATGGAATATTTGGGGGTGGATGGAGGATACAGATGGAGGATACAGGCCTTGGAACATCATGATTCTGTGCCCTTTGGTGACATCCTAGCAGCCTCCCTTGTTCCCAGTTTTCACCTATGTCTCATTTTCTTTGTGGAGAGAAAGTTCCTTTTTTATCTAATTTTCCAAAAGGCATTTTTCCTTGGTCAGTCACTCATTGAAACTCAATTACAAACAATGAAAATAAGGTTCTGATTAAAAACCAAATAATTAAAAAAAAATCCTCAAATAGCCAGAATCGAGTATAAAGAATTAGACCATGGTTATTGCTCTCTAAAGTGGGGAATGATCATGACATGCTGCAAGATCCTTGAGGGGCTCCAGATTCTCAGAGAAATTATTCATTCAAGTCCTCAGTTCTTCAAGAACAGAGATTCTTAACCTTTTGTGTCCTAGACCACTTTGGTGAAGTCTATGAACTCTTTAGAATAATGTTTTTAAAGGCATAAAATAAAAACTCAGAGGAAATCAATTATGTTGAAATATAGTTTTCAAAATATTTTTTAAAATTCACAGACTTGGGTTGAGGCTTTAGAATGAGACGTATTTGTACCATATATTAGTTTTTGGAAACCTAGTCATCTATAAATGACATTCAAGGGCTGCCATAATCTACCCCTGCCTTCTATTCTCAGTCTGATTCTGTACACAAAGATTTAGCCTTATTCAGACCAGTCTGTTGGTACTCCTATATGTCCTGCTTCTATCCATTTCCATATTCATGCTTTCTTTCTAACTAAAATCTTGTCCCCCAACTCTACCCTCACAATACCCTTTTAAAATTCTTTTTTAATTTGCAAGCCATGCTTAAGTAGCCCTTCCTCCTGCAGCCTTCCATAGTCTATTCCGGTCCACATTGATCTCTCCATTCTCTGAACTTCTGTAGCCTGCACTGTCTGCATCAGGCAATCTGGAACTTAATTATGTACGGTCCCTTGTGTTATCTAATTGCTTCATGTGAGTATGCTATCTCTTCTATTAGATTATAATGGCTTCAAGCCACATGCTACTTTTGCATTCGCCACAGTGGCTATTATAGTGCTAGGTATTCAGCAGGCATTTAATAAATTCATTCGGGTTGAGTCATTGAAGAGTTTGCATAATACAGTATCTCTTAGTTAAATAGAATATTAATTTATCAGAATACTCCATACTCCCCTCACCCTGTATGAAGGGGGGTGCTTAGGGCCATTTGGGCATCTAGCTCAAACCCAGACCAATTGTTTAAAATGAGAATTATGAGGTCCTGGCCAGGATTCCAAATCCAGCTAAGTGGTAAGAAAGTTTGTTCTAATTGTATAGAAGAATCTTCCAACATTCCTTTATGAGTTTGAGACCCGATCCCCATTTTTGGTAGTGTTTGTTAGGGTGTGTCTTGTTACAATGAAAAAATAACCCAGATTTACCCTCCATCCCTCCCTTACCCTTGCCCCACCCCCAAGCAAAGGATCTTCTCTCTGAAGAATGACTTTCAGAATGTCTCAGTTAGGCGAGATGGGCAGTCATCTCACTGTTATAAACCAAATGGACCAGATTCTCTGCCATCTCGGTGAGAACGAGTCTTCAGAGCCATTCATTAATTCTTCTAAAATTCAACCCATTAAGAAGTGCTCCAAGTTCATTAATTTGTGCTTTCAAGAAGCAATGGTTACCTCTGAAAACAGGGTATTCAAATTGGCTCCATCAGAGACCTGTCCTTCACCGGGAAGAGGAGAAAGAAAATTCCATTTCCCAGGGGCATTGTTAAATCACAGACCCTCTCCAAGGAACCGAAATTCATACTCACAAGCAACCTGGTCTTAGTCTCAAATTTCAGACCCACAGTTCCTTAGCGAACCTGATCATTTCCTGCAAATAGAAGAAAGGGAAGGGAAATCATATCAGCATCTGCTGTGGGTATCTTTCTGTGGCTACAGGGATGACCTCTGCCCTTCTGCATCTTCTTCTCTGTATTCTGTCTTCCCAGCAACACTTATGAGCCTCCCATCAAGTGGACAGAGCCCCGCTTCATGCCCAATCACACACACCTATGCACCCTTACATGCGTGGGGCATACACACACACACACACACACACACACACACACACACACCCTTGACACTGTGCCTTTCTCAGATTGACCAGCACATCCAATTCCCCAGAGGCTCTCACGAATCTTCCTACTCCAGGATGAAGCTTACACTTCTGTAGCATGGAGTTGCCTAGCAACCCCGTGCAAGAGACTCTGAAGGCCTTCCTAAATTGGACCTTAACAGCACAGGGCATCTCCTTGTACAGCTGCCTGAATCTTAACAATCTGCCTCTGAATAATAACACCGAGGTAATTGCAATTCACGGACCCCAAACTACATTTAAATAATGTTCAAGTACTGACACAAACCAACAAAGGCCAGAGATTTCATAGTGGAGGCTGACGTTAGGCTGGTAGCTCCTGCTTTGTGCAGGGTGGAGGGGATATGGGGGGGAGGACATGGGGGGAGGGAGGGAGGAGGTGGGGATGGTGACACTGATGGCTTGAATTAATGACAATACCAACTTGAATCATGAATGTCCCTGCTTTTTTCCCTGTTATTGTGTCACTACCTTATAGCACTATCGTGATATTTAGAACAGGGTTGTCCTTCAGTCTCTTCTGTGTGCACAGGGTTACAGTGTTTGTTCTTCTCATTTTTTGTCCCAAGTATGACTAGATTTCTTGGTTTTTTAAATGACAGGAATAAGTAAGTGCTAGGAAGTTATGTGTGTGTGGGTAAATTAGTGAGAATTCACTAGACAAAGCACAAAGACATTGCCTTCATTTGACTAAGAACTAGGTAGGTCTCTTAGTCAAAAGCTAAGATACATTTTTTTTTTAAAGGAAAGGGATTGTCGGGGTGAAGTAGGGAGTTAGGGATAGGGATAGGATGCAAACTCCGTGAGGTGAGAGTGTTTCTCTTTCACCTTTGGATTCCCAGTGCCTGGCACATTAGTTGGCACACTTAAGAAATGATTCTTGAAATGAGGAATAGAAAATCTGAGATGGGGATCTTCAGACAGAGAAGCACATGTTCCATTTGTGGCCAAGGTTGATGGGAAGAAAGAACTTTTCTAGAATAGAATCTTGGAAGTATGTAGAACATGGAGAGATAGCAAGCTGCCAGTCTTACAGCAAGAACTTTTAGTGTCAGGCAGATCAAGCTTGATCATTCTGAAAGCCTGAAGCACTTTTTTTTTTTTCAGTTCAACATTCCCTCGAGTACTAAAAGCATAATGCATAAGTTCCTATACAAAACTTCTGCCCAACTTCATTCTGGAAGTCAAGGCTGTCTGCTCCTTTGACAGTCAGTTAAAGGGCCGACTCCCCACCTCTAAAAACTACTTCTGAGTAGGGGGGTAAGTTGAGCTCTCTTTCTGTAAATATGGCATTTTCCATGTAGAAGCAGCTGAATGGACCTAAAATAAAGAATATAAATTAGAAATGAAATTCATACTATGAAAAATTGAAGTCAGAAGACTTTAGTTGAATCCCTGTCTCTGTCACTTATTCTTTGTGATCATGTAAAAGTCACTTAATTGCTCCAGATCTGTTTCCTCATCTGTAAACATGAGGGGGTTGGACAAGTTAATCTCTAGAGACCTTTGTAGTTCCAGATCTGTACTCATATGAGTAAACTCTTCTACCTTTTCCTTATGTCCCTTGCAGAAAAAATACTTCTCTCTACCTATCCAACCTTACTTCTCACCACTGTCTAACATGATTGCCATTCTTCTCATATATATGCATATAGTACTTTAAGTTTTGAAAAAGGGATTTCCTCACAAAATTCCTGTAATACAAATAATACAAATACCATTATTCTCATTTTAAAGATGTAGAAATTAAGTTTTTAGGTGGAACAGTTTCCCATGCTATTAATATGGCCCCTTTCCTGCAGCTGCATCAACTTTTTCAGTGTCCCATTCATACACCATACTCTTCTTACCTTTAGTCCCTTGGTTCATGCTTTCACCCCTTCCTGAACTGCCTTTCCCATTCCCCTCCATCTATCTAAATTTTACCATTCTTCCAGGTCCAGTTCAAGCATCCCCTTCTTTAAAAAAAATTTTCTCTCCACTATAACCACCATGATCTTTCTAGTCCCTGAGTTAGAACATACTGTCTGTGCCACAATTGAGCATTTGATTAAATGTTGTCTTGAATTACTCCCTTTTACAGGTGGATATAGACAGTCAACACATATTTGTTAAGTGCCTACAATGGGTCATCAACAGTTTCCTTTACAGAAGTTTATAGCCATAAGTACTTATGGGCAGGAAATATATTTTCTCTGAATTTCCCCATAATGCTTTTCACAGGACTGGACCCATTTAATATGTATCTTTTGTGTACCCAGTAAATTCCATGTTGTCTCCTCCATTAGAATATGCACTCCCCAAAGGCAGGAACCATTTTTGATCTTTTTTATATCCTCAGTTCTTAGCACAACATCTGCATGTAGTAAGCCTTTAAGAAATGTTTGTCAACTGACTGATATAAAGATGCTACATGACTGGCAATTAAGTACTTCATCTCTCTGGTGGAATTTAATATCCACCCTTCCTCCCCCCCAAAAAAATAGTCTCTCTGGAGGCCAGCATACTTATTGTAGAGCTAAACACTTAAGGGCAGCCGGCTAAGTAGCATTTATTTAGTGCCTACAATGTGCCAGGCACTGTGCTAAGGACTGGGGATACAAAGAAAGGCAAAAAAGTCATTGTTTTCAAGGGAAAATGGAAGGATAACATTCAAACCACAATTTATAAATCAGATATATACAGAACAAATTGGAGGTAGTCTCAGAATAAAGGAACTAAAATTAGGAGGACTGAGAAAGGCTTGAGATTTTAGTTGAGACTTGAAAACAGCCAAGAGGCAGAGATGAGGAGAAGGGAAGATCATTCTGGGAGAGGGTTGAATGCTTCCTTCAGAACCACAAATACAGTGGGTCCCAATTAGTAAAATCATATTAAATCATTCTAATCTATACAGTACCCTTTCCATTGGACTTTATGTCAAGTCTTAGAGAAAAGGAGAAAATATGTAGTCAGGAAGCAACTTGCCAAATTAAGATAACTTTACCCTCTCTGTCCTGCCACAAATCTGGCATTCTTGGTCTAGAGGACTAATGGCCACATGAGCAGAGCACATCACCTCTAGATAAATAAGTGACAAGGGGCAAGGACCCTCAGCTAAAAAAGGATTCTTAATGATTCCAGGCGCCTTCCAAGACCCAGACCTCTGTGCTCTCAAGGCTGACTGCCCGGCTAGCCCTAGCCTACTTTACATCATTAAAGAACACTCACAGCTGATGACTTGTTTTCCCCAATCTCAAGGAGCAGTTGGAAATGGGCCAAAGACTATCATCAAATCTCTTTCCCTCATAGCCATGGCTCAGAGACCAGCTGGAGCCAGAAAGGACCATCTATCAAAGGCACAGTCTCTAAGTCTCTAAGTCTGTGGGTCTCTTTTTTGAAAGGAGACAGAACCTTGCCTAGCTGGTAATGGGATCTCAAGGGAGGACAGAACTGGATGGGTCAGGTAATGCTGTCCGCAGAGGGACTTGTCTTCAGAAGCAAGACTTTCAGGACCTTAGTCAAATCGTAAAAAAGGATAGAATATTTCTTAGAATCTTTACTGTTTTCATGGGTCTCAGTAAGAGACCCCTTCTACTCCCAAATTCAGACAGCTAGGATTGACTTCCTGGGTATCAGGCTGTCCAGAAGGCACCCCCCCATTTCAGCCCTTTATTCCTTGTGCTTTCCCTTTCAATTACTACTTATATACCTTAGTTAGCTTGTATCCCTAATTTAGAATAAGATGCTCATGGCTATTAATGGCTGAATGGATTGTCCCTTCACGGGTCTATATCCCCTAAATGTAAAAAGGTTAAATACTGGGGATTTTGGTTGGAGTAGAAGGATGGCGGAGAGATATTTGGGGGCACAGGAGCCTTCCCAAGCTCCACTAATCATAGCAAACAAATAGCCTTTTCCCACATATGCACAGCTCTGACTCTGGCCTGGATCCTCAGAAAGGGGATCTAAGGAACACAGTGGGGAGGTAATTTGCCCCAAATCACCTAGAGAACCAGTAACAGAAGCTGGTTGTGATCGCAGTCTCTTTTCTCTTCATTCATTCTTCACTCGATTCTTCTACCTCCTGGTCCAATCCCCCAGTCTACCCTACCCTGAATCTTTAAACCATCTACAAGTTTTGTTGTTGTTGTTGCTGTTGATCAGTCTATGTCCAACTCTTTGTGATCCAGTTTGAGGTTTTCTTGGCAGAGATACTGGAAGGTTTGCCATTTCCTTCTCCAGCTCATTTACAGATGAGAAAACTGAGACAAATGGGGTAAGTGACTCGACTCACAGAGCTGGTGAGTACCTGAGACTGGGTCTCAGGTACTCAGGAAAATTCCAAGCCTGATTCTAAGCCCAGTGCTCTCTCTGCAGTGCCAATTAGCTATTCTGATGCCTTCCATATAAAAGTATTTAGTATTTTTTTTTAACTAAGTAAAAAAGCCATTCTTTGCCTCATTTCTTACCCAGCCTTAATCACTGATTGAGCATTATCTCGGCCATAGTGAGATCTGTTGAAGACCTTAGCTTAAAAAGGCTGAGGTCTCCCACTGCATCCAAGGCCATCTCTAGTCATCCTGATCTGTATCTGGCCACTGGACCCAGATGGAGGGGAAAGTGAAGGAGGTGATCTTGCACAATTCTCTCCCTCATTCAAATTCAATTCACTTGCATGTCAGGACATCACCTTCCTAAGGTCACGGATCTCTTTCAGAAATAAGGGACAAACAACAAGCTTATTGACAGATATTGATTAATGAAGCTTAGGGTAGAAGAGGTCAATAAGAGCAGGAAAAGGCAAGGAGAGGGATTACATTTTCTTTACAGCTTTGACATAATAATATCTAAGGAGTATGGTGCATTAAGATTGACAATTTGCTTTATAAATATTATTTCATTTGATCTCTCCAACAACCCTGTGAGATTATTATTCCCATTTTACGGATGAACAAGCTTAGTCTGAATCAGGCTAAGTGACTTGCTCAGAATTACACAACTGGTGTCTGAGGCTAGATTAGAACTCAGATTTTTCTCACATGCTCTTCTAGGATTTTTGTCTCCTTTGGGGTGCTTCCAACCTCAATCTAAGAGGCTTTTTCTCCTTAGTGACTGGCCCCACTGTAACATCAGAATGAAGAAACATCTTTTGTTTTTTATTTTTCAAAGAAAATCATGGAACTAAAAACAGCACAGAAAGAGTTAAGACCCATAGCACTGAGCTAAACTCTGGAGAAAAACAGACCACCCCACTGCTGTTACTGCTGCTGCTTCCCCCTCCCCCTTTCCTTTCCCTTCCCTTCTCTGCCCCAGCTCCAACACTCCTCAAAGGCAGGGTGGCAAGACAGCTGGCCATAAATATGAGTCAGCTCACACCACCTCTCCAAACCCAACCCGCCTACAGCCTGCAGATAAATCCCCTCCCCGAACATGCACAGATCTAACTCAGGAAAACAGAGTCCAGCCGGAAACAGAGAAGACCAGATTAGCCCCAAGCCTGAGCAAACAGGTGTGTCTTTGCCAGCTTTCACTCTAAGGATGGCAAAGGGGAGGTGGAGGAGGGAGGAAGGAAATTCCAGGCGTGGGGAAGGACTCGAGCCCCCGCCCTAGACCAGCTTGTAAGAATCTTATATAGCTATACATATAAAGATGGACAGGATACATACACACAGGCTTACAAAAATACACATGTGTGTATAAGTGTGTGTGGATATAACCAGTTATCTTTTTAGGTGGCCCAGGTCAAAGCCTATCTGTCCCATGAACCCTTCCCTGGCCATCCCAACCCATAATGATTTTGTCTCTCTCTGAACTCAGAGCATTTACCATTTCTTAAAATTCATTACTGTCTGAAATTATTCTTTAATTTGGGCATTGATGTGTAGGGACATAACATTGTTAGAGCTCCAAGTAGCCTCAAATTTCACCTTGTCTAACCTCTTTATTTTATAGATGAGGAAACTCAGGCCATGAGAGGAAAAATCATTTGCCCAAGGTCAGACAGAGAATTAATGCTAGAACTGGCACCCGCCTCTTGATTTTAGGCCCTGGAATCTTTCTACTGTATCACATTGGGCACTGGGACTCAGACAGGGAGGTGGTTTAAGAGCTTTGCAAGATGGGGGCAGGGTGGGGAAGGGGAAGAGGAGTGTGGGAGGGAGGGAATCATGTTTGTGGATGAGAGGTAACCAGATTGAGGGCCCCTAGCACTTTACAAGTGACAGGATTTGGGGTCTCTGGCTTTGATAGACTATCTTAAAATAGTCCTTAAAACCCAGAAAAGGATGTCTTAGATGCACAGAAACGAAAAAGAGTGTCTGAGGAGGAGACAGAAAAGTTTTTTCCAGCTTGAAAGATAATCTTTCCTGGTGCTGTAGGCCTGAGGGCTGGATCTTCAGCTCCCACCCATTTCATCTTTCCTGGCTGCCTGGAGACAATGGAATGAAAAAAGGCACTGAGAGCTGCTTTTAATAAAGCACTCCTAGTGTTCAGAGACCTCTCTCCCCCGGGGATACAAGGAACTAGGGCATCTCTCTGGGCTCCCTGACCTCGGACACAGGCCCACAGGGAGTGGGAGAGAAGGTGAGAGGAAGTGGCTCCCTGGGCTGGGACTTCCCCTTTCACCTTCACCGGGACAAAGGGAAGGATGGAGTGCCCTCTCCCCGTCCCACACACCTCCTGTAAACTGTTCTTTAACCACTTTCCCTCTCCCTTGATGTTCGAGTTAACCTGATTTTACCCCTGCCAAAAGACTAGAGGGGTGTGGCAAAGAGACACAGGGCAGATTGCCAAGGGGCCCTATACTTTACTAAAGTTGGGATGTCAATGCTGCTATCAGACCTGGGACACTGAGGAAGAGATACAGGTCTGGGATGGGGTGGGAAGGGAGGGCGAGTATAGAAAGGAAAAGCTGATATATCAATAAGGTAAAATTCAAATTTTGCCTGACTCCTACTCTACCAGCGACTGCCCAACACAGCCCTCAGTGTGAATGTAAATCACCTATTTTCCTCTCTCAGCAGGATTGCATCTTATGCCTTATCTCTAAAGGTGGAATGGAAGGCTTTGTCCCCTGACGAAGGGATTTCAGGTGTAGCTGAGCAGCTGGGGAGGTATGAGGCAGGAAATCTTCCTGGTGACCCTGAAATCATACATCTATTCACCACTATCTCTATTAAATGAGATAATTAATAATAATAGTAGTGATAATTTATATTTATATAATTATAAAATTTGCAAAACACTTTGCATACAATCATCCCCTTTGATCCTCACAACAGTTTTATGAGGTAAATGCTATTTATTTCCACTTGCAAATGAGGAAGCCAATGTTCATGAGGTTAATGACAGCAAACATCTAAGGTGGTATTTGCCCATTGGTCTTTCTGACTTCAAGTCCAGTGCTCTCTCTACAACGTACATTATTATTTGGAAAGCAAATATGTGAGAAGAAGTTCCTAGTAACAGAAAGATAGGGTTGCTCACCTTTTCATTATTATTGAAATCTGTTGGACAGAAGGATCACTGAGTTCTGTTACAGGTATTAGAAAGCCCTGTGCTCTAACTACCAAGATATATCTAGATTATTTTTTTTGGGGGGGGGAAGGGGAATGAAGTCACCTCCATTGATGCTCTTCAGTTTGCCCATCTTATCCTAGAACTTGATTTAGCCTGGATACCCAAGCACCTCTAAAAGATGGCAAAGCCGATTGTAAAGCCCAATTAGGCACCTACAGCGAACATTCCGCTCACCTCAGGGATTTGTTGGAGCTTCCTAAGAATCAGTTTTACTGAGGGCTTGCAGACAAGATACCCATAGGGCTCTGCAGGAGGTCAGTTGCCTTTAATTATTGTGCTAAATAAGGCTTCTTATTAAGTGTTGCAATGGTTTTTAATTCTCCTTACTGTCTCTCCCCCTCCTCCATTTCCCCCTTCCAAATCTGTTTCCTTTTCAGTAGAAACACACCAGTAGTGTCAGTACTGTCAGTGGCAAAGCTCTGATCCGTATAATCCCACAAATTGTCTGGCTAAATGAAACAGGTCTTGGGACTTAGACCTTTATTCCCATAACTGCAAGATGACTAGAAGGAGAGAGAGCATTGAAGAACCACTATGGTGGAATGGATAAATCTGAAATCAAAGACTTGAATTCAGTTCCCATCTTTGGGAATTTAATATTATGAGTGATCATGGGCAAGATACTGGCTTCAACTTTCTCATATGTAAAATAGTGATGGGAGTATCTGAAGCTCAAATGCATAAAAATATGTAAAGCATTTTGCACACCTAAAGTTGTGTGATCTCTGGCAAGTCCCACATCCTTCTTGAACCTCAATTTTCTTTTTCTTTCTTTCTTTTTTAGGGTTGACAAAACAATTGATTTTCTAAAATAGTAGTTTATTTTTCCAAATCCATACCAAGATAGTTCTCAACATTCACCTTTGTAAAACATTATGTTCCAAATTTTTCTCCCTCTTTCCCTCCCCTCTCTCCAAGATAGCAAGCAAACCAATCTAGGTTAAGCATGCGCAATTCTTCTAAACACTCAATTTTCTATTTCTGTAGAAGGAAGGGTTAGACTAAGGAGGTCTAGTCGCTCTATTCTATCTCGACTAGAGTTAGTCTAAGGTCTCTTACAACTCTTAATCTATGATCTTGTGCTATTGGCTATTATGTCTTTCTTCCACTCCACCAATGATTCACTTCAAGAACAGTATGTTTAATTTTTCAACCAGTCAACCTAAGCCTCTACTCTGTACTAGGAAAAGAAATCCCTGCCTCAGGATCCTCCAAGTCTAGGGACATCCTTCTAAGACCTATGTTATAAATGTGTTTCCTTCAGTGGTCAGATAAGAGAGAGATGGATTACAACTGACTATAATGGTCAAAGAAGGTTCACAAAATAACAGTGCTAAAAGGGACCTAAAGCATGATTTTTTTTTTTTTTTTGTTTTAGAGTTGAAACAACAAAGACCTAGAGAGGCAGTAACTTGCCAAGATGTGAGCTCTAGGGCTAACATCTGGACCCAAGACACCTCACTCCCAGGGTAAGTAAGTTCTCAAAGGATGGGCAGAATTAAGACTGTGAAAAGCAAGGGGAGAACAGTCCAGAAAATCAGAACAGTGTCTCAAGGAGCATAGATGGTATAGGGCTAGAAAGGACTATGGCAGCCAGCATCTGTTTTACTAATGAAGAAGCTGAAATCCAAGGTCACACAGCTCTGTGAGCAAAGATATTGCCAGAAGTGGGAAGAAATAAGCACAATAAGGGATGGTAAGTAGATCAGCAGAACATTTCTGTTGGATAATAATAATAAACAGGGGAATAGCTTGTGGAGAGCCCTGAATGCCAGGCTGAGGAGTCTGGACTCATTCCTATAAGCAGTTATGTTACATGGGCACAGTATCTGGTGTCAATCCCGACTCTGCCTGCCAGCTCTGGGGTTTGGCCACAACTTTCCCCAAAGCTTTGTCATTAACTGGCACGTAAGCGATTGGCACTCTCTGCCCTACCTGAGAAATTTCCTGCAGAGCACCCAGGGCTCTGCAGTTCCAGTACAGCACTGCCTATCTCTCCCCTTTCCTCCTAGCCTGTTCCATCATCACCGGCAAATCCAGCCAACAAAGTGCCCGTGAACCGAGGAGGTAATCTCTGTTTGACAGGCTCTGGTTCAGATGAGTGTGTCATCAAGGAAAGATAGCTAAAGCCCATGGCAAACATGGTGATTTGACTGTCAGCTCAAGAGGGCAAATCTACATGCCTGAAGCAGAAAAATCTAGGACTGAAAGTTGTGGTCGGGCCAAATCTCTGTGGTTTTGCAAATCGGGGATTTGCAGAATGTCAGGGTCTGCTCAGAGCTCCTGCAATCCAATTGTCTGAAGCCCAGAGACTGTGGGCCCAAAGTCACACAGGAAAGGAAGGGAGGAAGAGAGGAAAAATAGAGTTGCTCCTGAACAACTGGTTAGAATTGACATTGCCAAATTTTGAATTAAGGTAAATTTATTTTTGTTAAATTTTTGACTCCCCTATCAAGATTACTAACTCCAAGCTGACTTCTGGATGCCAAGCCCCACACCAGCCCCAATGTTAGCTAGCATAAGCACCAAATTTGGGGCTTTCTGTTCACTGAATCCTTCCTTCACTTAATCAATATTTATTGTATCCATTATGTATAATTCACTGAAATAAATAAAACCAGACAGTTCCCTGTCTTCACAGAAGCCAATGTGTCTTCCAAAAGAAAAGATGAGTGTCTGAGATAACTCTTATAATGAACTCCTCCAAATACTCTTTTTGAGGTATTTGCAATTTAATAATCTTAATGAAAATTCTAAATGAATGAGGACCTAACCACAGAATTTTAAGAGTCAGCCACAGGACTTTGGGAGACTCACTGGGGCAGCTCGTGTAGTATCCCAGAATGTAGACACCCAACTGTGTTGATTATTTCTGAGGCACCCCTGCTGACCGGTAGAGACCAGCTGAAATGTTTGATAGGACCCAATTCTAAAATGTGGACGGGTACCTTAAAAGGACTGTATTTGTGCCCATTTTTGCCTGACTATATAGCTTCCTCAGCCCCATTATTTCCCACATTTCCAATTGCCAATTAGAAGGTTTTCTGAGTAACCAAAGCAACAAGAGTTTCTTTTCAATGATAGCTACTGTTTTTCAGAAGGAGGAGCAATGGAAGACCAAAAGACTAGAGATTGAATCTTATTGTGTGATATTAGGCAAATGACTAAATTTTCCAAATCTGTTTCCTTATCTGCAAGATGGGCACAATAATACTTTTACTACTTGGCAGAATTTTTGTAAGGAAAGTATTCTGTAAACCATAAAGCACCACAAAAAGGTGAATTGTGGATTTTTCTGATAGTGTCCAAGACACTGAGGAAGATCGAAAAAAAGGATAGAAAATACATAGGATGAGGGAATAAATTGAATGTGAATGTTATAGTTACCTGACATTATCAATAAAGAACTCTCCTGACTTCCTAGGACATGACAGAGTACCTGCAAGGTATGTCAAACTTTGTGACTACTTCTCACTCCTGGTGATCACTAGGGGGATAAGTGATACTGACAATAGGAACCCAGGAAGCATTGATGAGGATTAGGAAGTCTTGGGCAAGAGAATGAAGGCTTTGGGGGCACAGGTGGTGTTTTCATCACTGATGTCCATCAAAGTCAAAGGCTTCAGGAGGAAAAAGCAGATTTGGGGAGTGAGGTGCTAGTTGAGAAGATGGTGTTTAAAAATGGGATTTGGATTTCTGGTGCACAGCTTAAAAATAGGAATGGTGGGGTCCTGGCAAGAGCAGAATGTACCCAATAAAGGGAAATCGATAGAAATTAATTCTTTCAATCGAAAAGATTTGAACTGAAAAGGAAAAGGATGGTAGAGAAGTACCCACATATAGCTACTAAGGCAGAAACCACAGAGGTTTTTTTTATCTTTTTGATGTTGTGGAATACTTTGTGTGATGAAACCTATGATCCCCCCTTCTCAGTCGAACTTTTTAAATGCATAAAATAGATTTTGTAGGATTGCAAAGCAAACCAATTTAATTGAAATATAGTTATATAATATATAGCTAGGTGTCATAGTAGATAAAGGATAGGCTCTGGAGTCAGCATGACCAGCCTCAGATACTTAGTAGCTATGTGATCTTGGCAAAGTCACTTAATCCCAATTGCCTCAAAAAATTTAAACATTATATTTTCCAACATACTTAAAAACAAAAACATGGACTCTAAGTCATGAACTTCTTCCATAGAGAGTGACTACAGGAGAAAATAGGGATAGAGTTTTGTAGTAATTAACTGAGGGTAAGGAAACTGATGACAAAACTAACTCATCACCTCAGGCAGAATTGTACTGGAATTAGCTCAAATTGGTTCTCCAGGACCAATTGCTAAATTTTCAATGTGAGCATTTATACCCTGGAAGTAGATGAACTTATAAATCAAGACTTGAGGATTGTTTTGTTGATTGCCTAAACTTAAGTAAGTGATATTATTATCCAGTCATTTTTCAATTACATTCAACTCTTTGTGACTCCATTTGGAGTTTTTTGGGGAAAGATATTGGAATGGTTTACCTAAAAGGAATCCAATTCTCTTAGATTCCAACCCCCAGCACTCCATCCACTATTACATGCTGTATGATAGAAATAATAAATTTTAAGAAATTATGTTGATGGTATGGTATACACTTAAGGATTTATGAAAATTATGGTAAATGCATGGTATTTGGAGGGAAGAACAATAACTTCCTTCCTAGTTGGATGGCCTTGAAACTTTTTGGGCTCCTATATTCCATGTTTGGAAACATGGATAATGATACCAGATTAGGTCCCTCCCATTCTGAAGAGAATATCACAGAATTACGGAATATTAGAGCAGAAACAAAACAAAAAGATCGTTTACAGTTATCCTTTCAACATCATAGAGATTAGAACTATGTGATTCCCTTGTGGTCTGAAAAATCTGCATAAAATCCATAGGGATTTTCAGCTTCATTTTCCTATAGGAAATCATGTAAGGATTTAGCCTCTTCTCATATGATATTAGAGACTACTATAATGCCTTTTTTTAATAAAAAAATAAAAATCCTAAATTTTTCTGTATCATGCGTTGTATGCAGCTTTTGTAAAAAATCCCATTTACTTTCTTATGCTTTCCCTGCTATGGTATGGAAGGGATGGCTGTTTTTAAATAAAAAATTTATTGTTTTGATGAAGATTCAGAGAGGAAAGTGACCTGCCTAAGGATACACAGCAAATGGGCGGCCAAGCCAGGAGTAGAATTCTGCTCCAATCATCAAAGATGCATCTTCCATTTCAAGCCAGCCTCTCAACTCTGTTCTCACTTCCTTCTGTAGCTTCACAAAATGAGTGACAGGTAGAAGAGTTGCCCTGCATTCGTCTCATGAGTTTTTCTCCGTTTCATGAATGAAATGCTCTTGGTCCTCAAGGAATGCGAGTGGATGAAGGAACTGCCAATTTTTTTCTTCTAATCAATTTTCCCTTTGGAAATACTCTCTAAGAAGTCTCACACACCCCAGAATGCCTTGCTTAACAAGGCCTGACTTAACATACAGTGACAAGTTTCAACTAGGGAGACTACATGTCTCAAGATGTCTCAAAAAGTAAAATCATTCCTAATGTAGAATGCACTTGTGTTAGACAGTTTATGTAGGTACTCAGAGGGGAAACATGAAATCCAGACATTTACTTCCTGAGTCCTCTTCTATGTCTAATTCTTTGAGTCTCTGACATCCAATCCAGTGCCTGTTTCAAATAAAAATGAACATTTATTTGGTAACTGCTGTGTGCAGGCAAAAAAGTACAAGTCCTTGAAAGTTCTTAAATTCTGTTGGGGGAAATAAAATGTACACATATAAATAAATTTGTTGTTGTTCAGTTGTTTCAGTCATGTCCAACCCTTCATGACCTCTTTTGGCATTTTCTTGGCAAAGACATTTTTACCATTTTCTTCTCCAGCTCATTTTACAGATGAGGAGATTGAGACAAAGAAGATAAGTGACTTGCCCAGGGTTATAGTAAGTGTCAAGGCCAGATATGAAATTAGGTCTCCCTGAGATACTCTATATCAAATGGTTTTGAGGATGAGAATTGACAAGAAGGACTTCACAGAGGAGGGGGCTCTTGAGATGAGTTTTAAAGGGACCTAAAGGTTCTAAAGGGGAGAGATGATGAGGAAAGGCATTCTAGGGATAGGGACTGGTTTTTATGAAAGTGCTACATTATTAAAGCATCTACTCATTCTGTCCCAAACAGGATACTGCTGAAGCTTAGCTGATGTCTAGCATGTCTAAAAGTCCTGGTGGGCTAGGATGCAACAGACAGCTTTGCTTTAAATTCAACAGCTCTCTAAGATAAAGAGACTTGATGGGAGCAGTCGTGGTCTCAGTTTCTTTATCCGTAAATGTGGAGGTTATAGGTCCCTCATCTGGTCCTCTGATTGTTGTTCAGAGGAAAGTTAGGTCATTTCCAGCAAGTTCCTTTTCTTTCCCACAACATTTTATTACACATGATCCATCCTCTCTTCTAGTCTTATCTCTGATGAAGAAGTGGTCTATCTCACCAAAGTAAGCACTTCACTTGTACCCTGGATCTTGTTCCATAAACAAAAAGTGCTTCCTCTCTACTTTCTTCAAGGCTTAGCTCAAATGACCTATCCCATTCCCGCCATTTGCTGGTGTTACTATTTCCAAATTTATCTCTGTCTCTGTCTCTCTTTCTCTCTGTGCCTCTCCCATTCTTTTCCCTGTCTCTGTCTCCTCTGTCTCTCTCTCTGTCTCTTTCTGTCTCTTTGTCTCTGTCTCTCTCTTTCTGTCTTTCTCTCCCATTCTTTCTGTCTTTATCCCTGTCTCTGTCTCTCTCCTTGTCTCTGTCTCTCTGTGTCTCTCTTTCTCTGTCTATCTGTCTTTGCTGTCTCTCCTCTCTGTCTCTGTCTCTCTGTGACATTTTTCTCTCCCTCTAATTCAGCGTAAGTTCCCAAAATCATTGAACTAAACATCTGTGATAATATTTTGAGATCAAAGGTATATAAATAAGTAAGATACAATTCCTCAATGGATAAGTGGTCAAAGAACAAATAGAAGAAAAATTGCAAAATATTAATGACCATATGGAAAATTACTCAAATCCATGAAGAAATCCAAATGAAAGCATCTATGAAGTTTCACTTCGTGCCCAGCAAACTGGCAAAGGAAAAAATATGGTAATAGTGTTGGCAAAGTTGCATAAAGATGGTCATATTGATAAATAGTTGGTAGAGCTGTGAATTGGTTCAATCTTTCTGAAAAGCAATTTGGAATTATGTTAATAAGTGACTAAAATGTCATTTCCTTTGATCCAGATATTCCACACCTTAAGGAGATCAATTAAAAACAGAAGGAAGTTACCAGGAATACTAAAATAGCACTTTTTGTAGTAGCAAAAGAATTATAAATATAATAGATACCTATCATTGAGAAATGGCTAAACAAATTATGGTTTATGAATATAATAGGATTATATTAGTGTGTTATAAATGAAGAGTTCAAAGAAGCCTTTCTTCCTCAGTATTTAGCGCAGTGCTTGGTACATAGTAAAAATTTCATAAATGGTTGGTGACTAGATGACCAACTGAAGTAAGCAAAGGAAAACAATATACAAAATGATGATGACAATGTAAACAAGAACAACAACAAATGAAATTGTACATTGTACAATTATAATGACCAAATATGGTTCCAGAGAAGAATTAGGAAAATATAGTTGTCTCCCTTCTTTGTAGAGGTGAGACTATGAACATAGAGAATTATATATTCTTTCAGACATGGGTAATATGTTGATTGATTTCCTGAACAATCCTTTGTTTTTCCCTTTTTTTATTCTATGTTATAAATGCTGGCTTATTGAGTAAGGGAATGGAGAGAATATATTTGGAAATGAAAGTATGAAAAAAAGCAATAAAAATTAGAAGTTTTGAAAAAAATGATAGTTCCTTGAGGTCAGGAACTGCTGTATTTTGATCTTTGTTCTTTCCAGTCCCTACCTAGTATAATGTAAATATTTAATAAATGTGTTAAAGGAATGAATAAATGCCAAACCATACAAAAATTCTATAGCCATAGAGCTCACTTTTCTATCCACAATCTTTTTCATTTCCTTGAATTATCTGTCTTAATACTTTTGATTAGATAAAATCTAATATTTAAGATGTGATTATTATTTATTAACATCTTATTAAATAATAATTAATATCTATAATAATTGATGCATGATAATAAGACTTATAAAAGCACCATGGAAGCTGAGGTCTCTTTTTAGTAATAGCCTATTCCCTAATTGAGGGTTTTTCTTTTCCTGCCCTAGGTAGGATTGAGTATTTACAGATTTTCCTATTTTTAGGACCTCTAGAAGATACTATATGGTCTCTGAGTACAATAACCATTTCATAGATCTCTATAGCCACTACAGCACAGCAGTTAGCTCAGTGCCTCCAACATAATGGTGGCTCAATATATGCTTGCTTTTTGATTATTTAAAAGAAAGGATAAGGAAAATGTCCTAAGTATGAGAGTAGGTCATTGACCCAGCCATTAGTAAGTCATAAGCCCCAAGATAATAATATTCCATTAGCAGGGGTAGGCTGTGGTAAAATATCCACACTCTTAGGTCTATTCAATTTTATTCTCAGTGGCATACATTTTGACAGGATATGTAATTGGGCCATATTTTGTTTGAATAGGTCTCCTGCAATAGTGATATAGGTAGCAGACAAATAGATGCCAATACACTGGGGGCAAGAATTTTCCAAGTAGGGATCAATATTCCCAAGTATCCCAGTGTTGCTATGATCCTAGTTAAGATAGAATCTTCTTAAAAGTAGAAGTGCAGAACATAGCACTTGCCAGCATGAAAAGGACCATAGAAATGTAAAGCTAGAGCTAGAGCTAAATGGGACTCAGAGTCCAGCCACCTAATTTTATGATGAAGAAACCAAGGTCTAGTCTCTAGTAATGGAATTTTTTAATTGTGTCTGACTCTTTGTGACCCCATTTGGGGTTTGCTTGTCAAAGATACTGGAATGATTTGGCATTTCCTTCTTCAGCTCATTTTAAGATGAAGAAACTGAGACAAACGGGGTTAGATGACTTGCCCAGAGTCACACACAAAAACAATTACTAAGTGTCTGAGATCAGATTTGAACAGAAAGATGAGCCATCCAGATTCCAGGTCTGGTGCTCTATCCATGGCACCACCTAAATATCCTGTAATAATCCAATAAAATGAATTTAACGTCCCATTCAGAGATGACACTTTCACTCATATTCCCACTGGAAAAGGGAATCAATCAGGATTCATCTCACCACTTGCGTTAACTAGCCACAGACTCATCAAGTGAATACAGTATTCAACACAGCATCTATCGAGAGAATCTAGAGCTAAAGACTAGCTGCTGCCTCATTGTTGCTTCTTCTCACCACTGATGTTAAAATCACCAGAATCATTAGAATAGATTCTTCAGGTAAGACAATAAAAAATTAGATTTAGATTTTAGATTAGGTTCTACAAAGTGTCTTCCTCACATAAATGAGAAAACTGAAGTTTTAGAGAAATTTTCTGACTTCCCCAAAGCACCCAATTAGTAAGTGTAAAAACCAAGGTTCATACTTGAATCTCCTGCTTCCACATATGTGAAAAGTTTGAGAAGCCAGCAGACTCCATTGTCCACAAACATCTTTGCCCTAATAAAGACACAACCAGCATTGTATGTATATGTGTATACACATGTGTACATGGTGGGGGATGTGCTCTTCAGGCAAGCAGAAATGGGAAAAATGCCAAATAGTTAAAGACTATGGTAGACAGAGACTCTTGGATATACTAAGTTCACTGTATCTCTTTATTATTATTTATTCCAATAAACATGCATATCATATTAAGTAATTATTGCATTTAGAAAACTCTGCAGGGTAGCAAGGTTATGAAGATGGAAAAGAATATAGTTCCTATATTCAAAAAACTTAAAATCTAATGAAGTGATATGTGTATAAGCAAAAAAGTATTCTTTACACATTCCAAATTAAGTAGATGTTTTTTCTAAAAGAGAAATAATAATGGTAATATGTAAGCATGGGTAAATAGCTATAGATAGATACAGGGAGGGAGAGAGAGAAACAGACAGAGACAAAGAGAGAGAGGGAGGGAAGGAGGGAGGGAGAAAGAAAGAGAGAGAGGGAGAGAGAGAGAGAGAGAGAGAGAGATAGAGAGAGAGAGAGAGAGAGAGAGAGAGAGAGAGAGAGAGAGAGAGAGAGAGAGAGAGAGAGAGAGAGAGGAGGAAAACCAAGGGAAAGTGGGAATGAAAGGGAAAAATTCAGGGTTGCAGGGAAGATCTGGGGGAATGAGCAGAAGGGAGTTCTTTGATTCTTATATGCTTCTATCAAATTCTGATCTTTTCCCCACCCCTAACACTGTTTTGGCCAAATCTAAATCATTATTTCTACACAGATGGTTTGATCCTGACCCAGTCATCTACTGTCAAAGTTCAGACACTCCAGGACTTCTATCTTCTGTGTAGAAAATTTCTGAAATTCTGCCCCTTCTTACCCTTATTTTGGAAATATTTGTTTCTTTATTTTTCTCCTTTTCTTCTCCTTCTTCATTTCTTTCTCACTGCTCCAGAGAGCTCTGTCTGCTCTTAGACTGGCTATACTCTGACACTACGATTTTTAACACTCTTTGTTCCATTTTTCCCAGAGAAAAGCGCAGTTGTTGCATAAATCCACAGATACACCATCTGTCACCTGAACACTTAGCATTATTATTCAGCAGTTTGCACCTCAATTATTTACTGTATATGGTTTTCTTCCTCTTTCTCTCTTTCTGGAGATCTTCGGCTTTTTCTCTTTCCAATAGAATGTAAGCTTCTTAAAGGCAAGAACCATTTTAGGCTTTGTCTTTGTATACCCAGTGACCAGCACAAACTGCAGTCTACAATGTTATATAGAAAGGGGACACTTAATAATTCCTTGTTGAAATCTTTTTGTTCCTTCCTTCTCCCTCCCTTCTCCTTCCCTTCTTTCTTTCTTTCCTTCATTCCTTCCTCTCTTCCTCTTCATTTTCTCCTCCCTCCCTCCCTTCCTTTTTTCTTTCCTTCCTCCCTCCCTCTCTCCCTTCCTTTCTTCCATCTTTCCTTCCTTCTTTCTTTTTTGCTTCCCTCTTTTCTTGCATCTTGCATCTTATGCTATGGATTTCTCCTGCCTGATTCCTAGCCTCCTCTGGGAAAAAGAGAGATACTTAAATTTATAATTAGCATAATCATACCTGCATCATATTGTAGTGATTCTGAATTACCGTAAGTCTCAATCAAACTTTATTTCCCATCCTCTGTTACCTAACGATATCTTATTCCTATCTCCTTCAACCTTCCCACTTCAAAGTGCCTACCAAATGCTACTTACCCCTTCCACTGTGCCTCCTGGACTACCTGTTCTATATACAACAAACTTGCTTTCATCTTAAATGTTTTCCTCTTCTATTACTATCTTTTGGCATTCATTATAACCTGGCTCCCCTCTGATGACACAACTTCCCTGGCCACCCTTCTTAGTACTGACTGTATTTTCACTCATTCCCCTCAGCTCACTGGTCCAGGCTGGGAAGCTATTGCCTCTCCCAATTGCCACCTCCATGTTCTCTCCTTACTTACATCACTTAGTAACCTCTCTATCTTGCAATCCATTGTCAACTACTGATTCAAAATTTGGGCAACTATCGTCTGCAGACTCTCCTACTTTCTTACTCAGTGACTTTCATACCTGACTCACAATCTTTCTCTCCTCTCCAGCTCCTGTCTTCATACTTTAGTATTCATAATGACTCTTATTCAAACACACTAGCCATACAGTTCTTAAGTCTATTCACTTTTATGTTCTACTCCTCCATTCCATTTCAGTCTTATATAAAAATGGTCATAACCTTTCTCTTGCCCACATCCATGTTTAAGAAGTCTGAAATTCCTTTATATGGCATAATCTATTGACTTTCTGTCAATATATAATTCTGTCAGTATAGAACTATACTGTTCTATACCAGATCTTACTCTTCATCCACTCTATGACCTATAATCCCTCTACCTCTCAACTTTCTTCCAGGGTATCACCCATGCACTAGTCATTCTTTTCTCTTGAGTCCTTGGCTCTTTATCTTATCACTGATTGCACCCTGTCAAATTTCAGACTTCGATCACTCCCACTAGCCAATATCTTTGCTCTTATAAACACATTGCTGAATGAAGATAAATAAAATAATGTAGTCATTTTGACTGAATCCACTATAAATTTATGTTATGAAACCTCAGTTGGATTCTTACTGCTGCTGGTAATCCTTCTGTACCCCCTTATCAACTCACTATCCTACTCTCCACAGTGGTTCTTCCAAACCTTTTCATCCCTCCCCAAATCTGCCATGATTTCCTTTTCCCCTATCCTCTTAGTTGAGAAACTTGACTCATTTTTTTTAAAAATTAAAGTCATTCACCAAGAACTTCTCTTCATCTCATGTCTCTCAGATGCCTTTTCCTACTACCTCCACCACCCCTGTGTCTCAATGAAGGGGTGATCTTACTCCTTGACAAAGTAAAGCTCTCCATTATAATCTTTCTCTCTAAAGGTTACCCTCACTGTTACCCACTCTCACTTTTCTTCAATTCCCAGGGGTTTGCTGGTTTCTTTCTTACTGACTATAAATATTTCTCTATCTCCTTCCTCCTTAAAGAGCTTTCACTTAATTCTTCCATCCCTACTAACCATCATCCTATGTTTCTTCTGCCCTTTATAACTAACTTTCTTGAGAAGCAAGGATGTCTTACAACAGGGACTTTCTCTTCCTTTCCTTTCACATCCCCTGTCCTCCAGTTTCTGAGTTTCCATCAAAACTGCTCTTTGCATAGTTACCAATGATGGCTTAGTTGCCAAATTCAATGCCCTTTTCTCAGTCCTCATTTCTATTGACATTTCTGCAGCCTTTGATATTGTCAGTCATTTTCTTCTCCTTAGTATTCTCCTCCTTCTAGATATTTGTCTGATTGTTCCTTCTCAGACCCCTTTGCTGGATCCTCATCCAAGTCATGCCAATTAACTTTAAGTATCCCAAAGGGATTTATCCTGAGCCCTCCCCTTTTCTCATTTTATACTACTTTGCTTGGTAATTTCATCAATTCTCATGAGTTTAATTATCATTTCTCTGCTGATGATTCTCAAAGCTATCTATCTAATCTTAACCTCTCAGCCAATGTCTAATCTCACATCTCCAACTGTCTTGGAGACATCTTGAACTGTATGTTCAATAGACATCTTAAACACATGTCCAAAATTGAACTCATTATCTTTCTCCCTAAAGTCTTTCCACTTCCTAACTTCCATATTATTGTCAAAGATACCACCATTATTCTAGTATTATGTGACAGGTGAAATCAGAAATAACTAAGGAAAAAAAGACACAGGCTTCCAAGCACATTGATTTATTAACAATGCATGCCAATTTCATAACAAAACGGGACCAGGCCTTCTCAGCTCAGCACTGGACTTCAAATATAGAGACAGATTTTTCTGCATTAAAAGAAAATACCTAACAGGATATCAGTTTAGATAAGCTGATTTCTAGTTGGAGGAAGGCGTAGGGACTTTCTAAATTGGGAGGGAGAAAACAAACAGGTACAATTGCCTAAAGTCAGAAAAAGAGATAACTTGCCCCCCCTCAAGTGTCTATATTCAATAAAAAAACACAGAAATGATAAATGATTATCTAGTACACAGCCAGTTTTGAGATAAAACATATGGATTGCTTAAAATGTATAACTGTGAGAAAATTCCTTGCATCAATTTTCAGAGAGGGAGTATAATTTCCCAGCCATGAAAGGCTAGGTTCAAACAATGAAGTAAAGTTTTCTCACATTTTCCATAAATGAATAAAGTTTTCTTACAAATCAGAAATTGGACTAGACTCATAATTGAATAGAAGAGAATTGAGCTAGATCTAGAATTGAGTCACAAGATGGAGTCTATGTAGCTTAATCAATTTCCACAATTCCCTCACCCCCAGGCTCACAACTTAGATGTCATTCTTGCTTTCTCATGATTTCACAATCTCCCTCCATATCCAATCTATTTTCAAGACCTGTTGATTTCACAAATATGCTTCCCCGTCTCTCTGATATTGCCATCACCTCATGCTCTGGAATAGCATAATAGCCAGCTGGTTAGTCTGCTAGCCACAAGTCTCCCCAAATCCAGTTTATATTCCATACAAAATTAGAAGACTTAGTCTCTGACCTCAAAGAGATATAATGAAGTGTGTGGGGGGGTCGAGACAATCTATGCTATGTGCCAAATGAATGGCATAAATAACAACTACTATTATGGATGAGATCCTCTCATCCAAGAAAGGACCACTTTAGGCTGGGGCAGTCAAGGAAAACTTCCTGGAGGTGGTGGAATAACCAATGGTATCAGACCCAAACAGAAACAATTCTTGTGAGTCCATGTTGACTTAGATAATCATAAATTAACATTATGTTGAATTATTTTTATTTTGTTTTAAAAATTTTCCCAATTAAATTTTAAACTAGTTTTGACCTTAGTCATGTAGTCCTCATGTTTGATGCCTCTAGGTTAGACAATTTGTTCTAAAAGTATGGTCTGGAAATCCCAAAGAAAAAGATCCTTTCAAGGGGATCCTATTTTCATAATAATATTAATAACAAAACTATTTTCATAATAAGAGTAAGATTTTTTAAATTTCTAATGTGAAAAATAATGATAACTATAACCCACTTAAATAAAAACTCTTTGGTTTTGGAGAGTAAAGTTTAAGAGTCTGAAGGGGAGATCAAAAAAATTGAAACCTCCTGATTTAGAACCAGATGACTAGAGAAGTTTTGGCAGGATATTATGATTGGGGAGAGGGTAAGCATGAGCAAAAGCTTGGGGGTCAGGAATGACAGAGGTTTGGGGAGAGGTAGAAGAAGAAAGGAATGGTGAGGAAACCTACCTACTCGATTTAGAGGCTTTGTGCTGGGGAATGAGGTTAGTTGATAAGGTCAAATTCAGGAGGTCCTCAAGTGCCAGGTTACAGGGATGATGAATTGGGATTTCATTTTTGTTTAATGCCATCCTGGACCTCAAAATCATTGTTTCCTCCACTTCTCTGGTTCTTTTTAAAAATTTCAACAAAAACTAAGTTAGGGAAGGAAGTAGAGGAAAGTCAGTTAACAGCATAGCTCCTCACTCCCACTGTTCTTTATGTTGCCTGTTTAGAGCTGAAATAGAAACTGGAACTCCCAATACTTTGATCAGACTATTGACTTTGGCACAGGCCCTGGGCAAAGGAGGATAGCATAAGCTTCAGCCTACACCTTTTAGGACAGAAAAGGCATTTTCACAACAATGGCAATGGCTGGCATTGCATTGGCACTGGGTCGATGGGAAGGGGGGTGATAATGAGTCTAAGACCAAACTGAATCATCTCTAATCTTTATACATCAGCACACTCTGGAGTAATCAGTCAGTCAGCATTTTTAAAGCACTACTCTACATCAGATACTGTATCAAAAGCTAGAGATACAAAGAAAGGTAAAGTCATTCCCTGTCCTCAAGGAATACACAATCTAATGTGGAAAAAACCAAGTAAACAACTATGTACAAAAAGCTGTGTGCAGAATAAATAGGAAATAATTTCTAGAGGGAGGGCAAGAAAATTAAGAGAGGTTGGGAAAGACTTCCTATAGAAGACAATACTTTAGTAGGAACTTGAAGCAATCTAGGAAAGGGAGATGAGGAGGGAGAAAATTCTAGGTATGAAGGACAACCAGATAAAATGACCAGAGCACCTGCAAATCTCAATAGGGAGCAACGGTTATTCTAGCTACCCTTCTTGGACCAATGAGCTGGGGAGAAGGAGCTAGTATTGAAAAGAGTGGCAAAAGAGGCTGTATTATCAGAGGATAGGAGCCAAATCTTAAAGATTACCAAAAGACAGAAAGAATGGGAAAGGAATAAAAATTAAGATGAAGGCAAATTTGTAACCAATGGAATAGACATTCCAGAAGGCACAATAGAAGGGATAAATAGTTATTTGGTTGAGATTTGGGGGTGGGAAGATTGAGAGGAATGGGAATAAAACATTATGTAGTTGAGTATAGGAGAATAGGGTTTGAATGGTGACCTATATAAGTTCAGAATCACTGAGATGTATAGAGTATGACCAGGTATATGTATATTAATTACTAAGTACAAGACACTAAGGAGGCTGGAGACCAGAAAGGAATCATAGGCAGCATGAGATGGAAAGTGATTCTCCTCTTTCCCTCAAAGGCTGGAAACCACTTGCCTCTTCCTCTTCCTTCAGGGGATAAAGGAGTCAGATGGAATGTAGAACATCAACTCTTCTCTTTTCCAGAGATTGGAAATTAGAAGGGCACAGTAAAAGATAGAAGTCTCCTTGTGCAGGAGAAAATGGAAATTATTATAAAGCAGCAATCATCAAAACTATTTAATACTGGTTAAGAAATAGAGTAGTCGATCAGTGGAAAAGCTTAGGTTCACAGGACAAAATAGTCAATGACTTTAATAATCTAGTATTTGACAAATCCAAAGACCCCAGCATTTGGGATAAGAATTCACATTTGACGAAAAAAATGCTGGGAAAATTGGAAATTAGTGTCACAGAAACTAGGCATTGATCCACACCTAACACCCTATACCAAGATTTAGATTTAGACAAAAAGAGTGATATTATAAGCAAATTAGAAGAACAAAAGATAATTGACCTCTCAGACTATGGAGGAGGAAGAAATTTGCAACCAAAGAAGAACTGGAATACATTATTGAATACAAAATAGATAATTTTGATTATATTAAGTTAAAAAGGTTTTGTACAAATAAAACCAATGCAGACAAAATTAGAAGGGAAACAATAAACTGGGGGGAAAATTTACATTCAAGGGTTCTGACAAAGGGCTAATTTCTAAAATATATAGAGAATTAACTCAAATTTATAAGAATACAAACCATTCTCTAATTGATAAGTGGTCAGAGGACATGAACAGACTATTTTTAGATGAAATTAAAACCATTTCTAGTCATATGAAAAGATGCTCTAAATCACTATTGGTCAGAGGAATTCTAATTAAAACAACTCTGAGGTACCACTAAAGACCTCTGAGATTGGCTAAGATGACAGGAAAAGATAATGACAAATATTAGAAGGGATGTGGGAAAAATGGGATACTAATACATTGTTGGTGGAGTTGTGAACTGATTCAACCATTCTGGAAAGCAATTTGGAACTATGCCCAAAGAATTATCAAACTGCATATTCTTTGATCCATCAGTGTTTTTATTATGCTTATATGCCAAAGATATCATAAAGTAAGGAAAGAGGCTCACATATGCAAATATGTTTGTGGCAGCCTTTTTTGTAGTGGCACTGGAAAGTGAGTGGATATCCATCAGCTGGAGAATGGCTGAATAAGTTATAGTATATGAATGTTATGGAATATTAATTTTCTATAAGAAACAATCAGCAGGATGATTTCAGAAAAGTCTAGAGAGACTTACGTGAATTGATGGGAAGTGAAATGAGCAGAACCAGGTGATCATTATACACAACAACAAGATTAACAATGATCAATTCTGATGGACATGGCTCTCTTCAACAATGAGATAATTCAGGCCAGTGCCAATAATCTTGTGATGAAAAGAGCCATCTGTATCCAGAGAGAGGTCTGTGGTAACTAAGTTTGAATCACAACATAGTATTTTCATTCTTTTTGTTGTTATTTGCTTGCATTTTTTCCCTTTTTAATGATTTTTTCTCATGCAGCATGATATTTGTGGAAATATGTACAGAAGAATTACACGTTTAATATATATTGGATTACTTGCCTTCTAGAGGAGGAGTTGAGGGGAAGAGAGAGAGAAAATTTGGAACACAAGGTTTTGCAAGGGTAAATGCTAAAAATTATCCATGCATATGTTTTGAAAATAAAAAGCTTTAATTAAAAAAGAAGGAAAATGGAAGTTATACTGATGCAGATAGAGAACAACAACAGTTTTTGTGCACAAGTTGTTTGTAGTTATTTCTTATCCCTTTGTCTTCTGTGCAGACATACCTGTCCAGGTTCTACTTCACCTTCACCCCCATCATATATTAATAGATTTAATAAAGCATCTTTCTCCAGCAATTGGGGTTCCCTTCATCATATTAATTGCTTGCCTACTGAACATATTTATATTACCCGAAAACGTGGTAAGACAACTCATAGTACAAAATGAAGACTTGTCTTTGGTACCTCCTGACCTCCCCATTTTACATATTTATCACCCCTCCATGTGACTGCCTCCTAGTCCCAGTACACTCATATTCTTCCCTATCTTTAACCTATCAAATTTTGTTCACAGATCCTTCATTCACCTTTAAATACTAATGACTAAAAATGCTTAAAACATCATCTTTTTTGAGGGTAAATGCATTCTAATAGGGATTCAAGTCTTTAGCTACAGAGATTAAGTTCTGATGCTGAGATCTGGGTCATCAGAAGTAAAGGGCAAAATTACATCAGAAGTAAAGTAAAATTACTTCTGAAGTAATATTTAGGAAGCTGCCTATTCTTCCTAAATTTAAACTCTTACTCTAAAAATTTTTATCACCTGATTCAGAATTTCAGAGGAAATAAGGAATGAAAGGAGTAATCAGTTTCTAGGGGAAACTTTCATTTTCTACTTCCTTTTAGACTCAGGAAATACTCTTGATGTTGAAAACAAAATCACAAAAGGAAAATATAGATATTAAATCTTCAGGTAAATCAGAATTTTTTTTACCTGGATCCCAACCTTGGCTGTCAAGGAATGAATCACCAACATTGGTATAAATATAAACCAATAATACATTTTTGAATTGTTTGGAAATAGATGCGGGAGGGTGGGAAAGGATATGTGATCCTTAAAGAAGAAGGGAACCTTCTCTGCTTGATATGTTTTTGATGATTTTACAGTCAGAATAAAGCATACATTTTTGGTTTTTCCCTCTCCAAGGGAACTCAAGATTAAGTTGAGACCCTATGGAAGCCCAGGATTAATCTGAGTGATCCCCAATATGGCTATTGAGCCTAGCAGTGTAAATTGTATCCATTGAATCCTCTGGAACTAGGAATACACTGTAGCCATCATCAAAGATGCCCTTCCCTTTTCTTTCCCACTTCCCAAGCTGCTTGATGGCTTACAGGGCTTGTCTGGGATGGGACTTAGCAACTCTATTCCTTCCAAAGAGATGAAGGACTTCTAGGTGGTACCAGGTGCCATGCCATTACTTCCTATGGCCCTCCAATTCTTACAAAAATACACTATCATCAACCTAATGATATAACCAGAGAATTCCTGGTCTTGCCATCTGCCCCACAATTGTACCCTTAATACTGCTAGACTTTTCCATCTATCCTACAACTGTATTTTCTTTTATATATAATGTCCTCTAAATTAAATATGAATTCCTTGAGAATAGGTAGTTTCTTTCTTTTTCTATTTATATTCCCAGGATTTAATTTAGTGTTTGGCATAAAACAGATGCTTAATAAATGCTTTTTCATTCATTCATTTATTATTCACTCTCCCTATCCTCTAGCAAACTAGAGGATTAAAAAGTGGTTGCCTCTTAAGAGACCTTGGTTTTAACCCTATATAAAACTACATTATATTTATTTTTATATCAATTCTGTTTGTGTATGCATATACATGGGTGTTTATATGCATGTGTATACACACATGCATGTATGTAAATTTGTTGTTCAGTCATTTTAGTTGTTTCAGGACTTTTTGTGATCCTATTTGAGGTTTTCTTGGCAAAGATAATAGAGTGTAGTTTGCCATTTCCTTCTCCTGATCATTTTATAGATAAGGAAATTGAGGCAAACATAGTTAAATCACTCACCTAGGGTTACATTTGAACTCTGGTCTTCCTGACTTCAGGTCTGGGACTCAATCTCCTGAGCCACTTAGCTGCCTCTTAAATGTGTGTGTGTGTGTGTGTGTGTGTGTGTGTGTGTGTGTGTGTGTGTGTGTATGTATGTTTTTATACAAATATATATATATATATATATATATATATATATATACACAAACACACATATACACATGCACATGTGCACAAATATACACACTTCTTATCTCTCTTGTTTGAATATAAACTCCATGAGAAACATATTCACATTTTGTATCCCTAGATTGCAAGGTTGTATCTGGCACATAGTATGTACTAATAATGATTGTAAAAGTTTTGATTTAAGCTACCATTCTCAGCCTGGAAACTAGGTGCTCTGGAAAAGCCACTCACAAAGTTTTCATAAGTCAAGGGTTGCAAAGATTTCTCTCTGCTTATATTTCTATCTTACCCCTATCTATATCTTTGTTCAATGTCCTGGTTCCAATACCCATCCCTTGATGACTCCAGTCAATAATGGTGCTTTTTTTGGGTGAATACATGTAGTGCTGGTGTTCCGGAGCATTGGTCTGGTTTTCTGACATCTGTGTTATTGTCTTGAATTCTATTTAACTTAGGGTGTTAGAGGTGGAAGAGACCTTGGAGACCATTTAGTCCAGTCCCTTTCTTCTACAGATAAGGAACCTCTCAACCAGGGGAGAAGGAAATGACCCAAAGCCATACAGCTAGCAAGAGACAGAGACACAATTCAAACCCAGGCATGCTGACTCTGAATCTAGTATTCTATACACTATGCTGAACTTCTGGTATCATGGATAAGTATCATAAGCTTACCTAGAGGATTGTGCCAGACCTTTTTGCCCAGCTGCAATGGTGCTGACTTCCCTAAAGAGAAATGGGAAAAGCAATAATGAAGTGTCACATGTCACCATCCTGTCCAAGCATGTCTATGACCAGAACCTGAGTTTTCTGAATCTCCCATAAGTGCTCTTTCTACCCAGGGTATATGTCCTTGTCTTCCTAACTACTGTGCAAGTACTTACAACCTCATGGTAATGCTTCATGAGTCACCTAATCTAATTATGAAATATTGCTGAATGATTATGTGATTTTGTTGGCCCCTAAGTACTTACACTGTCCCTATTTACATTCCACACCATCATTTGCCCAACTTTCTTCCTTGCTAAGAAATCACATGCATCTGAACAAAACTAATGCAACTAAGATAAGGAAAAATTCTCAGCTAAAATTCTGTTTGTTGATTTTGAATTTTTTTTTAACATTTATTTATTTTTGTATATATTATATTCCTCTACTAGTATACAAGCTTTTGGAAGGCAGGAATTCTTTCCTTTTTGTCTTTGTGTTCTAAAGGCCTTTATGTAGAATAGGTTTTGTTTGTTTGTTGTTTTTGAAGATGCAATTTGGGATTAAGTGACTTATCTAGGGTCATACAGCTAGTGTTAAATGTCTGAGACCAATTTGAACTCAGATCCTGTGCTCTAGCCACTGAACTATCTAATTGTACTTAATAAATACTTATTGAACTGAACTGAATTCAACTTCAAACTTGAAGGCCTTGAATAGCAAGCGATTTTTCTGTGTGCCTTATTTTTTCCCCGGCAGCTAGGTGACACAGGAATTAGGAAGTTCTAAGTTCAAATCCAGCCTTAGACACTTATTAGTTTATGATGCTAGGAAACTTATTTACTCTCTCCAGTATTTGCATTTGCTAAAGGAGGAGGTGGAAATGACACTCCCCCACAAAAAAAGAGGTAAAAAACAGATTAGACAAAACGTATATGGAAGAAATCTGTGCCAGAGGCAAGCCAATCTGGGAAGAGACTGGAAAATCAATTCTCAAAATAGCTTAAAGAAAAGATTCCCAAGTCACAGAAAAAAAATTCAGACTTATTACTTTAAAAGGGTGACCAAGAGAAAAATCAATAATCATTGACCCAAATGCTTATTTTCCTATCTCTAAAAACTTTTGTGAGAATAATCTATACCTTATTCAGGAAATCTCTGATGAAGATATAAGAAGTAGACAGGCTTTTGTGAACAATATTCTTTAACAGCGATGTTAAACTCAAATAGAAAGATTTCTCTTTCAATTTGCAGTCTGATTGCTGATTTACTGTTTAGAAATTTTTGACTCATCTCTGACTCTTCATGACCCCATTTGAGGTTTTCTTGGCAAAGATTCTGGAGTGATTTGCCATTTCCTTTCTAGCTCATTTTACAGATGAGGAAATTGAGGCAGAGTTAAATGACTTGTGAGTCATACTACTAATAAATGTCTAAGGCTGGATTTGATCTCAGTCAGGTCTTCTTGATTCCAAATTACACTGCTCCATCTCGCTGTCCTTGAATATTGATTTAGAAAATCACAAAATGAACATTATTTATGTTGAATAGTATTTTTATTTGTTTTGTTAAAGACTTCCTAATTACCTTTTTATCTGCTTCCAACCTCATTTAGGAATTTTGAGGCAGCTGGCCAACATCTGACACCTCTGTTTCATAACAAGTCAGATATCTAGTCATGTAAGCATACGTGAGATCTCTTTGTGGTTAGTTTGTTGACAATTTTAACATTGTATTAATACCCCCTTAAGAGTTCTTTTCCAAAAATAGTTCCCTGATTCCTATGTCAATACAAAAGTCCTTGAAAGATATACCAACAGAGAAAGTTTTGCTTGATGATCTTTTAATAATTACCAAATGACACATAAAACAGAGAGAGATGCTCACCAAAGGTTTTTTGTTTTTGTTTTTTTACCACCACCACACAGGATGTCCATCAGAGTCAACATTTAAGAGGGTCTCCCTATTGATAGTGAGGTCCCTCCAGATGCCTCTGTCTGAAGATGTTACTGTTTTGATTATATCAAATCTGTTTAATAACCCCAGGTTTTTCCCTGAAAGAAGGGGCCACAACTACCTATATTTGCCCCCAATGTCAAGAGAATAACAACTCCTCTGTATGCTGGATGACTCTTACATAGTAAATTTTACATGAAGATAGAGCTTGTAACCTGCCCTGCTAGAGGAAGCTCTCCCATGCACAAGGTTGCCTAATCATTGAAGTATTGGTGTGAGCTCATACATCCTATGTCACTGTGTGCCAAAGGTTCACAGTGACATTCATTATCCAATCCAGAGGCCATTTCTCCTCATCCTGTTGTTACTTCAGAGGGAGAGTTTCTCTTTTCAGCTGTATGTGAAAGCCCTTGGAATCCTTGAGATTTGTTCTCTCCCTAGGCCCAGCTGGGAATTCAGGTGGCATCCAATTGGACACATTTGTCACTTTCAATGGATTCTCCAGTTTTCCTCCTCTTTAATTTGTGATTTATTGATATTTGTTTGCTTTTAGAATTCTGGCAGTCTGGTTGTACCCCTCTGTGTGGTGCATTGCACTGCTCCCCTCCCACCCACTCCCCTCCTTCCTACCCAGCCACTTTTATTAGGGTGGCAGTGGAAATCTGTTATTTGGTTTTGCTCTCCATCTGTCTTAGACTCGGTGTTGTCGTACTTGATGTTATACTGTTTAAAAATAAAGTTGAAAAAGCAACAAGCAAAAGATGACAGCCTGGCAAAAACAGCAGCTGTTATCCATAAGGCAAAAAAGAAAAATATCCCCCAACTATGTTCCTATATATACTATATTATATATGTATATATGTGATATATCTATTAATTTATACAGGATCTCAAAAGTCTTAATACTTTAATAGCTTAAAACTGACAGCTTCAAATTTCACTAAGATTTTGGGACTATAGTTACATGTATGTATACATGTTTTTACATGTATATAGGTATACATGTGTGTATGGGTATGTATTTTATTGTTTTGTAAATATAAGCACCACATATGTATTATACATATCATTATATTGTATATTTATATGCATATACAATATAGGTATACACTTATACACATAATTTTATATATTCAGTATATTATACATATGACAGTTATGTGCACATATATGTATACATAAACCATGTGTGCACACATGTTTATGTGTCTGTTTATATATATATTTGTGCCCACATATATGTATGCACACACACACATATATTGCAAGTTGAATAAGACTTTTGAATATATATTTCCAGCCAGTATATATCAGAGGCAGCATTTGGACCCAGGTCCTTCTACGTCTCTCTATCCTTAAAACAGTGCTACTTACATATACACACGCCCCCATACACATGAGGACATACACAGATAGATAAATACCGTCCAAATACAAACCCCTTTGGCATTCAAGTTTCCTCTTAAACCTGGCTCTAACCTGCCTTTTTCAACATTTTGTATTCTTCTAGTCCCATATTCTATATTCAGCCAAAATGGCCTTCTTGCTTCCTCACACATGCTATTCCATATCCCATCTCCATATCTTTGCACAGACTGAGCTTCTTACCTGGAATTCACTTTTTCCTTATCTCTGCCTCTTTGAATCCCCTTTTTTCTGACAAAATGGAGCTATCCATGTCTTGGGTCAACAGTCACTAACAATAGGGTTGATCTCTTCCCATCTTAGAGAAGTAGATGACTAAAAAGAGGAATTTTGAATGCAATCCTCAATGTGGCTGTTCAAACTTGGAGGTCTGAGGATGATTCTTACGCTATCAGTCATATGGAATTACTTAAAGCAAAGCAGTCCATAGATTTATTCAGTTCAGAACCAGAACAAAAGATAGATTGGGCAGCAGCTTCTTAGACCATTAACACTTGGGTATGGGTATACCGAGAAATACTTGTGTTTTTTTTTTAATCATTTCTTTTTATTAACACACATTTAAATATCTAAAATGTTACAGGGAGGGCTCAATACTTTGCATGGATAGTCACTCACAATTCTTAGCACAGTTTAAATCACAGGGAATGCGGCTGAATGTTCTCCCCTTCCAATAAGAGGAATTTTGAATACTATTCTTTGACTTGGTTTTTTTAATGGCTCTCTGGAAGGTTTTAGGATGTCCCTGGTACTATATACACAAAGATAAAATGTTGTAATTATAAATGAAATAGCCAGGTCATGGTAAAGAGGAATATAACTCACTTTAAACAATAGATTAATCCCTATAGAGTTTTAGTTAAAGCCAAAAGAATGTTGGGTTTGGAGATAGAGGACCTAAGTTCAGATTCTAACTCTGACACTTCCTTTGTGACCTTGGACAAATCTAACGACTATCTGCCTCATTTTCCTCATTTGTAAAATGAGGACGTTAATAAAACCTATTTATTGCCTGAGGTTGTCATGAGAAAAAAATTGAGATAATATTTATAAAGTGCTTTGTAAATCTTGAAGTGCTATATAAATGTGAATTATTAATATTCTTATTGAATATAAGAATTTTATACAGGTGTATATATATGTATATATATATACATATATATATGTATAAAGTGTAACATATACATGAGTTAGTGTTGTTTATTCATTTCCCACCAGCTATATTCCTTAGACTTGGACTCTACTGCAACCATGCTCTCCTTTGAGATTGTATCTCATCCTATCCTTTGCCCCTGTGGTTGAGGAGGGGAAAGTGAGGCAGGTGACTTTGCACAGCCCTCCCTCATTGAAATCCATTTAACTTACATGTCATGGTATCACCTCCCTGATGATGATCATTTTTGAGAAATTAAAGACAAACAACAATGATTGGGTGTAACCTGGGCCTGGGACTGCCTTGCTTTTTTTTATTTGTAACCCCAGCACTTAACACAGTATTTGGCACATAGTAGCTACTTAATAAATGTTCATTGACTATTGCCTATTAAAAAAAAATCTTGTGGATTTTGTGAGTCCTAACTCACTGAGAAAGCTGAAGTTGCTTTATCTTAGTGCATAATTTCTGTTTTGGAAAGGTTTGGGGATCAGAGAAAATGTCTAACCCCCCATCTTGTTACTCATATGACCTGGAATTATCTGGCTTAATTTCTGCATAATTTTCCATTGACACTAGTAATAAAAATGTTTAGTTTCTTTAACTTAAAAATTTTCCATCCCACGACCTTTCTTTGTCAGGCAATTAATTATTGAAAACAAACTCTGAAGTTACATATAATGGATGTGCTTTAGATAAGTAAGATACAACTACCCATAAAATTGTAATTTCTAACCTGGGTTTTCTCTGCTTCACCATAGTTGAAATATCCTCCTACCCTGTCCCTACCTGTCCCAAGCTAGAAAAAAAAGCCTGAATATAATAATTAATAATAAAGCACATAAAATTTGTATGCCTTTGTGCCCCTTTTTAAACTCATCTTCAAAGAGATGAAGTAATAATTTTGGCTGAAATTGGATATAGTAAAGAGAACAGTCTGAGTGTCATAGAAATGTTAGGGAGAACAAAAAGTAGGAGTTCAAGGCTGGGGAGAGATAGTGATTCTTTTTATTCTGGGAGAAGGACATCCAGATTGGGCAAGCAATATGTTCCCAGAATTTGTTGAGAAGCCTGCCAGTGAAAATGTAAGGAAACCTACTTCAGGGTGAGGCACGCTCCTGAGCATCAGAAAATCATTGGGCTGTATTGCCTAAATGAGGTTAACTTAAAGAATCTCAATATAATGTTGGAAAGAAAAATGGCCTCCATAACACAGTGAGAGCCACTGCCATAGCAAGAAAAAAACAAAAAAGAAAAGCAGCTGACAGCAGGCTGCTTACCTACTCTGCCCATCCCAAAATTACACAATTATATGCGGGCAGAAAGGGTTCCATGTGTCTGAAACCTGTGGGACCATTTTGGGAAGTTAGTGCTATTTATTTGAAAAATCCATCTATAAGTCAATTAATCATTTATTAAGCACCTAATATATGCCAGGTACTGTGCTAAGTACTAGGGATATAAAAAGAAGCAAAAGACAATTTCTCTCCCAAAAACCTTACAGTGTAATGAGGAAGACAACAAATAAACAACTATATACAAACAAGATATATACAAGATAAACAGGAAATAATTTACTGAGGGAAGGCAATAGAATTACGAAGGGTTAGTTAAAGACTTCCTGTAGAGGGTGGGATTTTAGTTGAATCTTAAAGGATGTCAGGATGATCAAAGTCTGAGCTGAAATGAGCATTTCAGGCAGGGAGGACAGTCAGAGAAAAAGTCCAGAATGAAAAGATGAAGTGTTTTGTCTGTGGATGGCCAGTTGGCCAGTGATCAGTTTGTGGAATCATAAAATCAAATAAACATGGAATACAAAGTCAGGATCCTTAAAAGCCATCATTTATAATCTGCAGCCCAATACAGCTTTTCTGTCTGCATCATTCCTGATGCTCATTTAGCCTCTGCTTGAATCCACCAAGTGATAAGGAAATCATTACCAGTTAAGATACTCTATCTCACTCTTGGTAACCACAATTGTTAGAAAGTTGTTTCTTATATCAAACTGAAATCTAACTTCTGCAATTGAATGGGCATCAATTGAATGCTCTGAGCTAGGACTCTGGGGAATACCGTAATAATAGTAGTAGTAGTTAACATTTTTATGTCCTCAGACAGTTACTAGCTATGTGAACCTGAACAAGTCATTTATCCTATTTGCCTCAGTTTCCTCATTTGTAAGATGAGTAGGAAAAGAAAATGATAAACCACTCCAGCATCTTTACCAAGAAAACTCCAAATGGTATCTTGAAAATTTGGACACAACTAAAAAACAATTATAAAATAGTAAGGACAAGGAGTATCTTTTGCCTTTCTTTGTGCCCCTGGAATTCAGTGCCTTGACATAGCAGGTACTTAATAAATATTTATTGACTGACTAAATGATTGAAAGGTCTTAATATCAGGCACTGACAGAAACAAAGCTTTGCAGAAACAACAGCTTTGCACTGTAAATGATTGCTAGAAGTCCATTTCCTGCCTGAATAGTATTTTCCAGCTCTGGCACTGAGTTTAATATTATATTTACTTTGACACTCTTTAAAGAGATTTCAGTTAGCTGCCTCATGTTAATATGACAGATCACTTTTATAAATGCCAGTCACTTTGCACCATTGTTCAAAGCCTTGTGGCAAAATAAAGGGCTTGGGAATTTGGCTCCTAGCATCCTATTCTTTTGTCAGTCAACACTGGCTGTAAGACAGCAGGGAAGTAAGCCTTAGCCTCAGTTTCCCCACATGCCAATTAGGACAAACAGGCTAGTATTATGGAAATAATGCTTACCTCAAACTCAAGTAGACTTTGGTCTGAAACCTTGCCCTGCTACGTTTCTTCATCTGTATGATGATATATCTTTAAGGACCCTTCTTGCTCTGAATTTTATAAACCAGTCTTAAGGATATAGTAAAAAATTTTTGGCAGAGATTGGATTTTTCTTTCAGCATGTCTGCTGACAGGGCTAATGCTAAAATGACAGTGGTCCAGCTCCCTTTGGGATGGTATGATGCTTAGATGTTTATAGTGATGAGTGGGGATAAAAGCTTCAGGGAGAAAGCAATAATAGAGAAGTTCTGTCTTGTTCTCCTTTTTTGCTTAGTACCTGTATATGACACCGGGAGCTACCCAGATGCTACTCACTGATACCTCTGTAAGCAAACTCTTTGGAAATGGAACTCCCTTTGACAAAGTTGGCCAGAGAGATCATGGTGTAAACAATGCAGAAATTCTACCTTCCTTATGTAATATTTGTAATAATCTCTTCTACGGTCCAGTTTTCTACACAGACTCTCAAGGTTCCAGGGTTGCCTGAGATATTTAAGGATGCTTCATCTATCTACCATTTCCCTGAGCCTCTATGGCCTGTATTCTCTCCACTTATGAGGCACCAGTGACTAGTACCACAGCTACATTTTAGTTAATATTAATTGGGTTTTTAGGAGGAGACAATCAGGGTTAACTGACTTTTCCAGGGTATTTGAACTCATGCCTCCTAATCCAGGATTTGTTGGTCAATTCACTGTGCCATCTAGTCGCCCCTATTGGAATATTTCAAATTTGGGTTTTGAAACTAGATAGAGATAGAATAAATAGGTACAATGTGACAGATACCTGTATACACATACATACCATCACCACCACCACCACTTAATACTGTAGTAGAGGCAACAAATGAGAAAAATAAAATAATTAGTGGCACTGGATCATGTACATGGATTAACCAGTTGAACGGAGACCACATCCCAATAATGTTCTCATCCCCATGTCCAAGAGTAGGCAAAATACTATCTATGAAAAACTAATGAATGAAAAAGCATTTATTGAGCATATTCTATATATGAAGCCCTGTGCTAAGTACTGGGGGAACAAATAGAAAGGACAGTTCTTGAACTCAAAGAGTTCATATTATAGTGGGAAAAACTATACATAATAGATAGTTTCAGCAGCAAGTCAGAAGTAAAGATCCAAGGGTCCATCAAGTATTTTAGCAAAGCAAATTATAAAGCCTTTTTTAAATGTCATTTTCACTGATGAAATTATGTCAGCTTCTGATGATAAATCATTTGACAATGCCAAGGGCTTTGATGATGAGAATTTTCTTTCCTGGGACCTTAGGAGTCATGATTATAATACCAATAATTGTAGTTGCCAGGCTGTATCTGCACTAGGGATTGCTTTCTGAGTTCATGACTTTGGGGGCCAGATTGAAAGCAGTACAGTGGTCTGGATAAAGCTGCCACGCCCAGCATTTTCAGGCTTATCTATCTATTGGTCAGCATTTGGTGTTGGGGGTAGTAAGGAAAGTGAGCTTCCTCTCCACCGAGATTGGGTTCAGGTCCCAGGATTTCTCCATCATTATCTCCCTCTGGTGATAGTGGAGGTAGTGGGAGTGATTTGTTTGATGTGGCACATGCTACCTTCGTCTCTCCTTCAGAGTGACTTGCTGCTCCCAGATCATGTTCACACCTGACTGAGCAGAGGACTTTTCCAGAAGAAGTAAGAGTAGCTCACTCATAAGTCAAGAGGACTGAAGAATCATAAATCATTTTGCCTAGAAAGGAAAGAGGGAAGTAGTACTCTCATTCAGGTGTGGGGGAGAAGGAATGATAAAATCATAGAATTTCAGATTTGGAAGGTATGAACAATTAACTATCTAAGTAGGATCTGAACTTAAAGTGATCTGGTCAAACCCATACCTGAATAATAATCCCTTTCTTCTCTTCTTAACATCCTAACTAGTGATTATCCAATCTCTTCCTGAAGTCTCAAATAGTCAGTCAATAAGCATTTATGAAGCATTGACTATATGCCAGGTATTGTGCTAAGCAATAATGATACAAAGAAAAGTAAAAACATCCTTCAGAGAACTCACGATCTAATGGGGAAGAGAAGGAGAAATTCAAGAACAATAACCATTCATGGCTAATTGTGAAGCACTGTGTGTGTGTGTAGGATTGAATAAAGAGGTAGTTCATTCTACTTACAGATTTCTCTTATTGTTTGACTGCAACTCTTTTCAATGAATCTAAATCTATCTCTCTGCAGCTCCTGTCCTTTGCTAGGAGTTCTGACCTCTGAGGATGAGAAAGATCAATTCTTCCATATGTCAATCCTTCAAATATTTGAGTATGATCATAATGTCCCTGCTTTGTCTGCTTTTTGAGGGCTAAATATCCCTACCTCCTTCAACTTTTCCTTGTAATTGTGTGGTTTTGAATCCCATTTTGATAAATGTTCCATGGTCACATTTTAGTTTGTCAGTATCCTTCAAAAAGGAGGGGGAAGAAAATGGAGGTTGGCAGACCAGTCAGGAGACTATTCAAATAGTCAATTCCCTTCAAAATTTAGCTCAGCAAATAATTATTAAGTACAAACTATATTCAAACTACCCCCAAAGAGAACAAGAAAGAAAAAGGAAAAGGACCATATGTACAGAAATATTTATAGCAGCTCTTTTTTGTTATATAGCAAAGAACTGGAAATTAAGGGGATGCCCATCAATTGAAGAATAGCTGAACAAATTATGCTTTGTGAAACTAAGGCAATACTATTGCACCATAAGAAATAAAAGGGATAGTCTCAAAGAAACCTGGAAATTCTTACAAAATTAAACGAGGAGAACAATTTATAGAATAACCACAATACTATAAAGAAAAGTAACCTTGAAAGACTTGAAGAGCACTGAAAAACATAGTGACTGACCGTGATTCCAAAGGACTAGCAAAGAAGCCTCTTACGCACTGCCATTACACAAGTGATAGACTCAAAATATGAAGAATAAATGCATTTTCAAGTATGGCCAATATGAGGATTTGTTTTGCTTGATTAGGTATATTTTTTGGAAGAAGGGAGGGAGGAAGAAGGGAAGAAGAGAAGGAAGGAAGGAAGGAAGGAAGGAAGGAAGGAAGGAAGGGAGGGAGGGAAGGAAAGAAAAAGAGAGGGAAGGAGAAAAGAAAGAAGGGAAGGAGGGAGGGAGAAAGGGAGGAAGGAAGGAAGAAAGGGAGGGAAGGAGGAAAGAAAGAGGGAAATAAAAAGGGAAAGAAAGAGAGAGAAAAAGAAAGGAGAGAGGAGAGAAAAGAGAAGAAAGATGGCCACTGAGTCATTTTTAAAGAAAAAAAAAACAGAAGGAAGAAAAGGGAAAAAAAATCACATAGCAGTAGAGTTTTGAAAATTAAATTGGATTTATTATATATTTAAAAAGAAAAGCAAACTGTACTTAACAGATTCATAGTTTCACATATAATCATTCCTTTTTTTCCCCCATTCTATTTTGTTTTTTTAAGTTCAGAATAAAAAAATGTTTTTAAAGCTCATGCTAGGTGCTGAGTACATGAAGATAAAATGGGATACAATAGCTGCTCTCAAAGAGGTTATAAACTAGAAGCCAAGATAAGACATATATACATACACAGATAACTACAGTGCATTAGAGAATCAGTGCAAAGCAGAGCCTTACACAAAATGCTATGAAAAACTCAGGCAGAGGGAGATCACATCCAGCTGGCTAGAAGATTTCATGAGGAATTTGACCTGAGCTGAAGAAGGCAAAATTTCATCAAGAGGAGATGGGAGGTGGAAAGGAACAGAGGTGTCATGTCATCTGAGGCACTGAAACAGAAGGAAGAGGATGGGAGTTATCAATATAAGAATAGGAACCATGGGAGAGTTCCATTTGACTGTATTATGCAGGTAACTGAAGAGAAATAGTGTAAGATAAAGTTGGGTATTAGAGCCTGTTTCTGGAGGGTCTTGAATTCCAAAATAAGTAGTTTCCATTTCATCTAGAAAATGGCAGAGGGCAGGAATGACATACATTAGAAAAATTATGAAAGCAGTGGTGAGAAGGAAGGGATTGGAGGAAGGAGAAATGGGAAACCAATTGGGGAGTATAATAATAGTTCAGTGAGAAGTTATGAAGGGCTTGAACTAAGGCAGTGGGTAGCAGCTGTTGGGGTGAGGATGGAGAGGAAGCAGGTTTTATTTAATTTTTTTTTTCATTCTCTTTGTGCCTTGAACTCATTAGGTCCTTAATCTCAGCAGTTTAGAACAATGTCCTGAATTGAACAGAACTATACAGGCCAGGATATAAAAGACAGCAGGATAATAGTTCCTGTGAATAAGATCCAGGAGTTTTAAAGTTGAGTCCTGTCCTCTCCTCTGCCTTCCTTTCCTCCATTTAAAGTGTCTATCAGATTCATGTACTAATGGACCAGCTCAATGGATTATTTATCTAACCATATTCCACAGCCTAGAAAATAGCCAAACTTTTTCCACTTGTTTTTTTCACATGTGAAATGGTTAGGATGAATTATTTTGAGTGGATGGGGTTCTTATTTAGAATGATTTGTGTTATTCCAGGGTTTGATGCAAGGGAAAGTAGGTGACACAGTGGTTAGAGTGCCTCAGACATTTATTAGCTGTATGATCCTGGATAAATCACTTAAGCCTGTTTGCCTCAGTTTCTCATCTCTAAAATGAGTTTGAGAAGGAAATGGCAAATCACTCCAGTATCTTTGAAGAGTCAGGCAAGGCTGAAAAATTACTGAATTGATGCAAAAAGGATGATTATAAATGAATAATATGGCAAAGCATCCACAAAAATTAATGTGTTTTTAGGCTGTGATAAGTGCAGTATTGTTTCTAGAATAAACACTACTAACACTGCCGTTTGGTGATCTCATGAAAATGTATCAGGAATATTCTCTTCATTTCTAAGTGTCATTTTTTGGGAAGGACATTGATAAGTTAGAGAGCTTCCAAAATAAGGCAACCAGAATAGCAAGAGGATGTGTTCCATATGAAGGTCTATTTAGGAAAAGAAAAGGAGCTAGATAAGGGAAATCACAGGCTTACATCACTATCTTCAAGAATTTAAAGGGCTGATATGTGGAAAAATGATTCCAGTTGTTTTACTTGGTTTAAAGAGTAGAAATCTACTTTATTTGGAAACAGGTTATATGTTAACAAAATAGAACTGGCAATTCAGGAATGACTCTTTCCTCAAATTTCTTCTAGTACTTTGGACCTACACTTTACACTTACTATATTATACCTTCAACAATGGTCATTTGTAAACATATCTTATCCCTATTCTTAGATTGAGAGCTACTCATCCTTAACCAAACAAGGGTAGAGGAGATTTAAAAAGATAAAATAATTTCAATTACATGAAATTGAAAATATTTTGTACACATAAAACAATCATTGCAGCCAAGATAAGAAGGAAAGCTGTTGATTGGGAGAAAAATCTTTGTATAAAATATTTCTGATAAGGGTCTGAGTATAAGATCTACAAAGAATTAGTAAAATGATCTATTTCGCACCCCATCCCCCCCAAATAGCCATTCCCTTGTGATAGATAGATAAGTAGTTGAAGTATGTGTCTCAAAAGCTTTACAAACTCTCAATCACTAAGAAAATTATTTCAAGTCACTAGTAACAAGAGTAATACAAATCCAAACCATTCTGAGATTTCAATTTTTATTCAGTATAATTTTTATTCAGTATAAAGATGATGAAAAATATAAATAGCCAACATTAGAAGGGCTCTGGAAACACAATCACATAAATATACTGTTGACAGAGCTAAGAATTGGCTCAAATATTTTGAAAAGCAATTTGGAATTATGTTAAAAGAAAACTATCCATACAATTTGACTTAGATATTCTACAGATAGGATATAACCCCAAAATAAAAGTCTCATGTATATTGCTATATTCAAAGCAACGATTGATTATTTATGGTAGTATAGAACTAGAAACAAAGTAAGTAATCACCAATGAGAAAAATGTCTCAGCAAATTGTGGTTCATGAATGTAATTACTGAGCCATAAGAAATGATAGATATGAACAATTCAGAAAAATCTATGAACTACTGATACAAAGTGAAGTAAGCAGAACCTGTAAAACAATAGCAAAATGATTACATCGATGTAAGTTAAAAAAAACAATAAAACAGAGTGCTTCATAATTAAAATATCTCAATTTAGCTCTACAGTTAGGGACAAGATCTGTTATTTCATTGAAATAGGAAACTCCCAGAGGAAGAAACTTACTCTACCAATACAGGTTGGCACATTTTCTGCACCTTGTTATCCTTGAGAGTTGCATAGTGCTCTACTAAGAAGTTATGTGACTTGTCCAGAATCACCAAGCCAGTACTTCATTGTTAACCCAAGTCTTATGCTTAGAGGCCGGCTCTCTAATATAGTACAAAGCTCAGAAAATTCACCATCCTGCCTTTATTGGAGAGATGAAACTATGGCTTTGGAATATAAAATATACTGTCAGGTAACAGTATCCTTAGCTGATGATGCAAAACTGATTCCCCTCCCCCAAAATCCTTTTTTATAAGGAAAGCATTAAGAAATAAAGGTGATATTAAAAAAATTATGTAGATAGTAAGTTCTTGCAGTTCAGGAATGATATTTTTTCCTTCTTTATCTCTTCAGTATCTAGCACAGTGCTTTTCATATATCAGATACTTTAATTTCTGCAATTTGAATTCGTTATGGTATAGAGTCAGAATTCAATTCAGTTCAATTCTTCAATTTGACAAACATTTAAAGATCAGAGCTGGCCACATGTAAGTATAAAGTAAGCCCTAAATGCATCATCAGTATCCTGACTATGACAGAATATTGGTCTATACCTCAACATCCAGAAGTCATGGAAAAATCAATTTAACCCCAAACTTGGGGGGATCAGAGCTATATTTAACTAAATATGGATCAGCTATCCAAATATATTCTTATCTATCTTATTAGCATATTACTTGGTCACCAATTTTGATTTTGAAAATCATGTCTATCCAAAGTTTTTCAGATGGAGAAACTGAAGCCTAGAGAGATGATATGTTAGCCAAAGTCATACAGTAAGATAACTGATGAATTTAGTTTTAGAACTCATGCCATCCGACACTTTCTACCATTCCACAGTGTAAAAAAATTGGCACATTTATAAATAGGTCTAAGGCTGATGGGAAGAATATTTTTCTAAAATTTTATATATATATATATATATACATATATATATATGTGTGTGTATGTATATATATATTAGATTATATATTTATATACAATATATACTATATGTGTGTATGTATATATATTATATAATATACATATTAGATTCAACTGATATACTAGACATTGTGTTGTTGTTAAATTGTTTTTCAGTTGTTTCCAACTCTGTGAGCCCACTTGGGGTTTTCTTGGCCAAGATACTGGAGTGTTTTGCCATTTCCTTCTCCAACTCATGTCACAGGGAAAATTAAGGCAAATGGACTTAAGTGACTTGTCCAAGATCACACAGACAGAATGTGTCGAGGCCAGATTTCAACCCAAGTTGATGATTCCTGACTTCTACACACTATGGCACACACCTAGCTGTCCCAGTAGATGTTGTAACATTCTTGGAATCAGGAAAAAACCTAGATTTGAATCCTAAAAGAGTCAATGTGAGGATGGAATGAGAGGATAATACTTTGTAAACTTTAAAATGATGTCTAAAGGTCAGTGACTGTTATTATTGCTCATTGATTCATTCCTCCCCTAAGGTTTTACTGTGATGCCTCAGTATGGTTGGGAGGTAACCCCAGATAATCCTAAAGATTATCTTCATGGGTGACTGGCAAGTGTTTCCCAACCACTTCTCCAAAGCAAGGAACCCTATAAAGTTTAATCTGTGCATTAACATTTTCTATTGAGCAAATCAGTTCCATTCTCTGGGCCTCAAATTCTTTTTTTGTAAAGTGGGAATAATTAAATCTGTCTGTTTGAAATGAGTGTCATGAAATTACTTTCTTAAATCTAGACAATCAACAAAACAATAAATCAAGTCTTGATTAGTGGCTTTGTCCATTTCTGAGGTATAAGTGCTCACACTGAAAATTTAATAATCAATTTTCACAAACTGGTTCCAACTAGGTTAGTCATAGCCCTGGATATTTTTAGGTATTCTTAAAGCTTCTGCCAAGCACAGTATAGGAGATAAAGTACTAGACTAGAAATCAGGGAAATACTATATTAAAAGCCTGTCTCTGACACTTACTTACTTAGCTATGTGTCTTTGAGTAGGTAAAAGAGGCCATTTTTTGCCTCAATTCTTATCCAGCCTTAATGGCTAAATGGTGGTAGCCTAAATCAAATTGAAGACCAAGGTTTCCCATTGCCTCCAGGGACATCTCCAGTTGTCCTGATCTATATCTGGCCACTGGACCCAGGTGGCTCTGGAGGGGAAAGTGAGCCAGGTTCACCCTCACTCCAATCTGATTCACCTGCATATCATAGCATCACCTTCCTAATGACCTGGTCCTCTTCGAGATGAAGGACAAACAACAACAAGCTGTGTGACATAGGCAAGCTACTTAACTTTTCTCAGGGTTATTTCTCATCTGTAAAATGGGAATGTTATGTTTACAGCATTCTATATCTTAGGGTAGGTGTGAGTTATAAGAGGCTGCTTTGCAAATTCTAAAGTGCCACATAAAATGTTGATTATTATTAAGGACAATTCATTGATGGTCTATTGTCTGTTTAACAAAATTAAGCCTTAAGAGAGGATCAGCACCAAGCTAGTCTTAGAGAGTGACAGAATTGTTCAGACATAGAAACTCATCATGAAGATTTGCTTAGTTTTTTAGAGTGAAGGGCTGCAATCTGCGCTGCTGGAGAGAGGAGGGATTACACCCAAACATTCATTCTTTCTTTCTTTCATTCACTGACCAAATACAGATTGTTCTTACTATTATAGTATAGTTACTGACTGCTATTTAGCAACAAGTGGGTATGAAGAAAATTCTCTCTCAGTCTTCACACTCCTCCTGGTGACAAAACACTCAAGCTTTCTCAACTCAGCACCCTGTATTCCTGCTCCTGACAAACTCTTACTAAGTACTCAACACAACAACACACTTACACCCGTGACAGGAGCATATCATTCAATTCAATTCAGTAAACATTAAACACCTATGGAAGTAAAAGTCTTGGAGGGAGAATATAGACTTTTAGGAGAAAATGATGTGACTCCTTCAAATTGGAGGATTCAATGTAGAAAGACAGGAAGAAAACTAGTTAAGTTTAAAACTAGTAAGGCAAAAAATGGAGGAGCTGAAAGCCCAGATCCCAGAAAGTCCCATTCCCATGGAATTAAAACAGCAGTCAACCACATCTTGCCATAACATCCTTTGTGCCAAGCCTCAGTGCCTTAGCCATTAAAAAAAAAAAAAAATTCAGCGTGACCCAATGAACTAATAACTACTTGTGATTAATATGCTGGCCCCTGCACAAAGGAAATTCTCTGCTCCATGAGAGGAAAAGCTGAGTGAATAGTTTGAGGAACGTTTTGCCAGAATCTGCAGGGAGGGGACAGAGATGCCTGGAAGTTGGGTAGGGTGGGGTAGGCAGAAAAGGAGTCAGCCTACGGCCTACTTGGTATGATTTCCAGAGAGCTGGTTAAGTCTTGGATCCCTCCCTCCTATTCCTTTTCCCCACCCTACTGGATAATTCAGGAAATACATCAATTAGAGGTTTAATCCTTTGGCTTTAAGTTTTAATTATCATTAAAATATGACCTGCCCAAGGAGGGGTTGGACTCAGCTTGAATGAGTTTTTCAGATTCTTTCCTGAGGGTAGGCTTTGATTTGAGATGGGAGTGGGGAGTAGGGGAGAGCTTGTCTGGAAAGGGAGGGAGGGGGGACTGGAATATTTTGAAAGAGAGAGGGAAAGTGCAGAACTTGAAGAAAAGGTCCAAGGGCCCATCATCACTCTCCTGGGTAAGAGCACTGAGCCAGCTGTGAAGAGAACTGAAGGGTCTGATCCCGATTCTGTCATTAAGTAGACGCATCTTGCTATCGTTGCTGGCCTTGGACAAATACATTCCATTCTCTGGCTTCACTTCTCTCATTTGTAAAGTGGAAATAAGGGGCAGCTACGTGGTACAGTGGATAGGGATTGGGGAGCCTGGAAACAGGAAAACTCATCTTCAAGTCGATCCTTAAGCACTTACTAGCTGGATGATGCTGAGCAAGTTATTTAACTCTGTGTACCTCAGTTTCCTCATCTGTAAAATGAGTTGGAGAAGGAAATGGCAAATCATTCCAAGTCATCTTTGCCAAGAAAATCTCAAATGGGCTCATGAAGAGTCAGACAACTGAAAAAAAAAAAAAAAAAGGAATAATAACATCTTCCTGATTCCAATCCAATAGATTTGTGATCGAAAGAGCCATCTGAATCCAGAGAGTAGACTATGGGGACTGAATGTATTTTCACCTTTCTTATTGTTGTTTATTTGTTTGCTTTTTTTTTCTTTTTCATTTTTCTCCCATTTCATCTGATTTTTCTTGTGCAGTATGATATATGTAGAAATATGTTTAGAAGAATTACACATATTTAACCTATATTGAATTTCTTGCTATCTAGGGGAGGGGGGAAAGAGGGAGGAAGAAAAATCTGGAACACAAGGTACTGCAAGGATAGATGCTGAAAACTATCTTTGCATGTATTTTGAAAAATAAAAAGCTATTATTATTATTTTTTTAAAATAACATCTGACTGTCATGAGTATCAAATATCAAATGTTCCCTACAAAATCAAGGATAGTTATTATAATCAGTTTGGGGTTTTGGGAAGGTATGTCATGGCTAGTTTGCCTAGCTTCCATTAACCTACTGGTATTTATAACCCAGGATTCAAGTTTGCACATTAACATAATACTTTCCTCATTGGTGGAGAGAATGATGACCATAACTGTGCTTACTACACCTGCTTGAGTTTAAGTGTTAAAAAGAAATTGGGAGAAGAGAGATTCATTTTTTTTGGCTTCGAACTCTGAGGGAGATACAAGTAGTTCCAGGATCTCTTCAGGAGGGAGATAAAGAAGTTGGGGAAATAGGGGCACATAGAAGAATATTTCCAAATTTGGGGCTGGACAATTCTTCTAAGTCTAGTGTAGCAAGCAGCAAATCTGGGACAACGCTCAAGGTGTCAGGTACCTACTTCTTCCACACGCCAGCTCATTTTAGAGGCTTTCTTTCCCTTCAGGAGCCTCTGTCTGAAGGAAACCTGGAACTATTTATGTACTTCTTCAAGGTCTGATGTCAGAAAAATGAATTTTTCCTTTCCCAGGCTCTCTGCAATCTAAATCTTATGTTCTACAGAACATAAAGAAATCTTTCTATCAGTGAAGAAAGTCTTATTCAAATGTCCAGACTTAAACCCCATACTGCACATTGATTATACTCAGTTACTGAGGCAGTAACTGAGGCACTTTAAATCAGGAATACCTGAGGAATCCAGCCTCAGACACTTACTAACTGTGAGACATTGGTCAAATCACTTAACCTCTGCCTCAATTTCATCATCTTGAAAATAGGGACAATAACAACAACTTCCTCACAGGGTTGTTGTGAGGATCAAATGAGAAATAACTGCAAAGTGTTTAACATGGTGCCTTACAAATAGGAGATGTTATAGAAATATTAGCTGTTATTGGGACAGCTAGGTGATGCAGTGGGTGAACTTGGAATCAGAAAGACTCATCTTCCTGAGTTCAAACCTGTTCTCAGACAAGCTGTGTGATTCCAGAAAAGTCACTTAACTCTGTTTGCCTTGGTTTCCTCATTTGTAAAGTGAGTCAGAGAAGGAAATGGCAAATCCCTCCAGTATCTTTGGCAGGAAAACCTCAAATGAAATCACAAAGGGGCAAACACGACTCAACAAACTAAGCAGTTGTTGTTATAAATGATTGGTTATTCTTATCTTTATTTACTTAGATAATGGATTTTCCTCTCTCACCCAGACTGATAATGCACTGGCCATTCATTCAATCACAGCACTGATTGGCATGGAAGTTTTGACCTGTTCCATTTTCTTGATCTGGACTGATGGCCCTCCTCTGAGGCAAGGGAGGTCACCATAATCACTCTGATCTATCTAATCACAACATCTTTCAGACTTAGTCATATTTTCAGTTCCAAATGCTGAAATGTAGCAATTTACCATTTTAGCCTCCCTAGCAGCAAAAATTATTCAATATTTGCCCCTGGTCTAGATTACCTTTAAAAATGCTATGGCTGTGCTAAAATCCTACTTCATCAACCAACCACTATAAAATGACGTACCTAGGGTGATGGGGCAGCTAGATGATGAGATAGTGCACAGAGTGCTGGGCCTGAAGAAGGAGGACTCATTTTCCTGAGTTCAAATCCTTCTTCAGACACTAGCTGTTTGACTCTGGGCAAGTCATTTAACCCTGGTGGCCTCAGTTTTCCCATCTATAAAATGATCTGGAGAAGGAAATGGCAGACCACTCCAGTAACTTTACCAAGAAAATTCCAAAATGAAGGAAGAGTTGGACATGGCCAAAACGGCTACACAACAACTAGGTGGAGATATGAGTAGAGAGTGCTGGACTTGGAGCCAAAGGTCGAGTTCAAATCCTGTCTTCGTTACTAGTTGTATGATCTTAGGCAAGTCGCTTAACTTTCTCAACTTTAAAATGAGAGGGTTGAAGTTGATGGCTCCCAAAACTTCTTCCAGATTCTCTGACTGATGTCATCTATCAATGGTGTCAAAGTCCAATAGAAATGCTTCTCTGCATATTGACTTAGAAAACCACAAATCATTATTATGTAAGTTGTATGATAATTTTCTTTATTTTGTCAAACATTTCTCACTTAGATTTTAAGCAGATAGGGGTACTTGTAGCTGAAAGTTGGACCCCAAAGTCCTGCTTCTCTCAGAAGGGCCCAACTTGAACTCTCTGATCCCAATGGAGGCTGATAAGTAATAGAAAACAGAGAATGCTGATCTGTTTGCTATCAGGTAAGAAAGGGCCTTCATTGAAATGAACTTTTAAGGGCACACTTGATTTTAAATTACGGGAGGCTGATTACTCAGTTTGAAGATGAACCAAGTTTCCTGGAACATCTTCTTTTATCCATCTTTTGGCCAAGGCGCTCATTGCTAGATAAGATGCCATTATATTGGCATAGTGAGAAAATAAGGTTTTGGGAATACTGGTTATTACATTGACCTATGGGCTACATAATGTTCCCCTCCTTGCCCCAGGTAAGGGGAAGTTACTGGCTGAGCTAACTGCAGGAACAACATCATCATCACTATAGCCTTCTTCATAGTACTAGTCCTGAAGCCATTCATATGAATGGCTATGAATAAATGCTCATTTTTCCTAATGATGCCATCAGTTCAGATCAAGAAAATGCAGCAGGTCAAAGTTTCCATTTTCCTAAGGAAAGTCAGGTACTATATCTTTGCTAGTTACTGGTGTGAGACTGGTCAAGTCACTTAACCTCTTGCCTGTTTCCTCCACTGCAAAATGTGAGTTAGTAATAGCACCTATGTCCCAAGGTTGTTGTGATGATCAAATGAGATAATATTTGTAAAGAACTTAGTATAGGCCCTGGTACATGAATGCTAAGTTAATTCTTCTTTCCTTCCTTTCTCCCTCCTTCCTTTCTTTCCTTCCAGTTTTCTTCCTTTCCTTCTTTTTTCTTTCTCCTTTTATCTTTCCTTCTTTTCTCTCTCCCTTCCTTCTTCTTTTTCTCTTTCCCTTCCAGCTTCTTTTCTCTTTCCCTCCCTTCCTTCTTTCCCTCTCTCCTGTTTTCCTTCTTTTCTTTCCTTCCTCTTTTCTTCTTTCCTTCTTTCCTTCCTTCCTTTCCTCTTTCCTTCCTTTTATCTTTTCTTCCTTTCTCTCTCCCTTCCTTCCTCCTTTCCTCTTTCCCTCCTTTCTTGCTTCTTTTCTTCATTCCTTCCCTTTCTTCTTCCCTCCTTCCTTCCTTCTTTTCCTCTCTCTCCCTCTTTCCTTCTGTCCTTTTTTTCCCCCCTTTCCTCCCTCCCTATAAGGTTCCTTATAGCTTTAGACCTATGATTTGGAAAATAATCAACACCTTTTACATGACTACCTTATTCATCCCTCTAAGCCTCAGTTTCCTTATCTGTAAAGTGAGAGGGTTGGACTACATGGCCTCTGAGGTCCCTTTCCAGCTCTAAATCTATGTTTCTCTCCTCTCTCTCCAAGGGTCAAGTTGTATTTTTCCAGGGGTCTATTGCACCACCCTGCTGAGAGTAACCCAGAGTATAAGCCCCTCCCAAAGGGGCTTTGCTCCAGCCCCGGGGTTTGCCAGATTACATGCTGCACAGCTCGTCCTCTGCTTTTGGAATTACTGGCCAGCCTCCTGCACCAGGGTGGGGTGGACCTACTTTTCTGCTTTGCCAGGCAGTGGTTATGTTCCACCATAAAATATTGGGTTGCAGTCATTCTTCCCCCTCCCTTATTCTACCCACTGGTATGCCCCTCCTCAGGATCCCTCACTCAATAGGGGGCAACACATCCAGACCCCAGTGCTGAACTGCCAAGGGGGAATTCAGGGCCCCAAACATCAGAAGTCACTCACAAAGACCATTTACCCTCCTGCAGCCTCAGTGCCTCCAGGAGGTGAAGACACAAATGAGAGTGTGTGAGCATCTCTGAGTTCAGATGGCAGTTTTTAAAACTCTAGCTTTGTACAATAAGAATGTTTGCAAGGGAGACATCCTCCTCAGCTCTAGTGAATGTTCCCATTCCCCTCTTTCCTGTCCCTTCCCCACCAACAAAAATACACTTCTTCTCCCCTCTCCTCCAGCATTCTCCAGCCCATCTGCAATTGGCAACATGGACCAAATCTTTGTGAGTGTTCTCCAGAGGAGAGCCAGTGAAATAAAAGGGGCGGAGGGAGTAGGAGAAAGGAACCTACTCTAGGAGTTATCTCTGAATTTTAGATGAGAGAAGGCACCCCATCCTACAGCCCTGAAGCTCCTCTATCGTCAAAGAATTCAGATGTCCTCAAACATTAGCTCTCCACCAGAGCTGACTTTGAGAGAGCTTCCACCATGTCTCTTAGCCTTCCCTCAAAGTACCATTATTCAATAAAACAGCCAGCGTCAATTCCTAAGCAATTTAAAAACAACTTCACAATGTCTAATTTTAGCTCTAATCTTCCCCAGCTCTGGTTGTGTGGCTTCTAATTATTTTTTCCCAAGAGCTACCTTGATGGATAGTTATACATTTCCCAATGTACTATATGGTATCATGTAAAGTGTCTTTAGGAAAAAAAAAAGTGTTGATTATTCCATGTTGTTAATTTCCCTAACACTAAAGGAAAAATCTACAGATAATACCCTTCCCTAGAAGCCAGGAGTCAATCCTCATTTTATTTAATACTAATAAAACAGACAGTTCATTTATAAGAGGCTCCCTAAAAGAGGGTATTGAAAAACATTATATTTCTCTTAAAGTTGTTAAAGGGCATAAATCCATTATCCAGATACAGATCACTTAATAATTTAATGCCTTTGGCTTGGCATTGTTCCCAGAATATTTTCCCTTTATCTGTCTCTATTTTCAGGTTGGAACAAATTGAGGAATAATCAGTCCTGTTTGCTGGACTGACGAGGCCATGGAGGGAAACTGGAAGGATTCACAGATTCTCTCACTGCCCTTTGCTCACATTCTGTTGGAGGAGTTTGAATGGGGTATGGAGTTTGCCAAGGATGGAAGGAGTGTTTGAAGAAATGTTTCTTTTCCATTTCTACTCATTCAGGGATGCCTGTGCCCTGTCTGCCTCTCAGGAAGCCAAGACCCACTGGAAAAGGAAATGGGTGCCCATCTTGGTGGGCAGGTTGGTGGGAGGGCCAAAAGAGAAAGCTTCCCTCTGGAAAAGGTAATTACTTTGCATTTTCTATCTCAAATCATCATTTACATGATGTATTAACCCAACCAGGTAATTAAAATCATTAACGTTTCCTTTTTGCAGATTGGTAATAAAGGGAAAATAAGTGTGAGAATCATCACTCATCCCTGCAGTCTCATCAGACAACTCCCCCTCTATTCCCCCCTCCTCTAAACCCCACCTAAGAATGGTTTGGATGACTTCAGAGCCTAAAAAGAGATATGTTTTTATGATACAGTTCATGTTCCCAAAATCAAGAGAACTCCCCATCTCTACTCCATCCAGATTTTATCATCTTCACTTACATTTGGTTTGTTTTTTTACATTTCTGTAGTCTGCCTTTTTCCTACAACTCCCATAAAATTGACTTGGTAAAAAGCAGGGAGCATCTCTATGGTATAATTTTGGGAGCACTTGGATATCTCACAATCTCAGAAATATCCTCCTCCCACACTCATCCCCTGCATTCCTGAAAAGCTACCATGAGAAGTTCATTATTTTGGATTATTAAGGAACTATCGCTCCCCTATTAAATTATGTCCAGAAGGGTCATACAATTAAACAATTATTAACCATTAACATTTTAGCGGACATGTACTTGGGTAGGCTTCTCTATAGGCAATGTAAGAAATAATATGTTTAACAGAGAGTTCAATAAATAATGATAAATAGGAAGAAAAAGTGGAGGATAATCAAGGAGAGGACCTGCCTTATTTACCTCATTTCTTTTTTGAGAGGGAAATCAGCAGAATTACAAGTAGGACAGAATCCAAGATACAAAAATTAGATGCTATAAACATGTTCTCTAGATGCCCTTCCTTTCCTGTGGCCACATCCCTATCCCCCAGTCCCCAACCCCTCCTAATCCTGTAGCTACCAATCTTTGGATGGCAGAAACCTCCAGGCATCTCAGCCTATACTTGTCCTTCTATTGGCTATATCCCAGATAAGTTACTTTTCATATTCCATCTTCTGCTCTCCTCTGATTTCTTCCCTCATCCTAGGAACAACAATCCTTTGTGACAGCTCTGATAACTAAACTGATATGACAGAGAAATGGCATAGGCATGGTATACCTGTATTTTAGCCAAGTACTCGAGACACCTTCTCTGTCATTGTAGACAAGATGAAGAGATGGGTGTTAAATAGATACATAGAAGATGGCTAAATGCTTAGATCCAAGAGTAGTCATTAATAGATCAATGTCGACCTGAGGGACAGTCTTTGAGGAAGTGCTCTGGGAACCTGTCCTTAGCCTTTTGAAGGTGCAGCACAAGTATTAATTCCCTCATTTCAGAGATGGGAAGACAAATATTCAAAGAGTCAAATGTCTTGACAGATGGTAGCAGAGTCATATTTTGAATTTAGGTCCCCTGACTCCAGTCTCGGGTTCTGTCTGCTATTTCTATATCCCTCATAGTACAGGGGAATCAGTTTTGCAGATTCAGGGATGAGCAAGTGGAAGAAAGAGAGATAAATCTGGATAGGGCAGGTGGGATGGATGGCGGAGGGCCTTGAATGCCAGGATAAAGTATTCCCATAGGCAGTAAATAACACTATCTGCGGTGTCATTAGGTATTCATGAGAAGGGCAGTGAGATGGAGGCAAAGAAGCACTCTCCAATACAGCCTTTATCACTGCTATAGTTCTCATTGGCCTGGAGACTTAGCTACAACAGAAACAATAAGAAACAATACTGAAAATGGCTTTGAAAATCCAGGCTTTGTGTGTGAGGATCATGCTGCTTTCAAATCAACCTGCACGTTTTCTAGAGGGAAAGGCCATCTGCACTTTGCAAGAGAAAAAAAAGTTTGGCAAAATATGGAGTCAAAATGCTCTCTCTCTGACACATACCCAAGGTTCATCTTCTGTTAGGGCTAATTGCATGTTTCTCAATAAGCTGCCCCCTTCTTTTTATGTTCTTTATCCTTTATTATGAGATAACTGAAAGAGATTTCTGATGATAGTCCCACCAATTAAAAAAGCACTGGAGACCCAACTGAGACCCATCAATAGATCATTCACCATGCCTCTGCCATTTGTTTCTATTACTAATCTGTGGCTGATTTTGACATTATCACTTTCCCCTCAGTTATGTCCCTCATCTATAAAATGAAAAGGTCAGACTAGAAGGTCTCAAAGGTCCCTCCAGCTCTAACACATTATGGCTCATCCATGACTCAGAAATTTGACCCATTTGGAAATTCCAACCCTTTTCCAAGACCTAGCTCAACTTCTACCTTCTCTGCATGCCCTTACTTGATCACCCATCACAGAAATAAAAGTATCTTGCCTTAACTAATGTATGAAACATTCAGATCTACCAAATGCTTTTTTGCAAACAAACCAAAAAAGCTACAAGATAGAGCAAGTATCTTCATTTACAGATAAAGAAACTTTCAGCAAGATGGCACAATCGGTAGAGCACAGGTCTTGGAGTCAGGAGGATCTGAGTTCAAATTCAGCGTCAGACACTGAATACTTACTAGTTGTGTGCCCCTGAATAAGTCAATCCCAATTGCCTTGTGCAGCCAACAAAAAAAAAAAAAAAAAAAAAAAAAAAAGAGTTTAGAAACTAACAGGTGAGTTGTCTCCAGAGTTAGAATTCAAGCCCAGGTCTTTTGATTCTGAGTCTGGTTCTTCTCTACCACTCACATTGAAATGAGAAAATCACCTCAGAGGCATTAAATGACTTGTCCAAGCTGACAGTTATCAAGGCAAAACTTCGGCTGGAAATCAGGATCTCAGGCTTTTTTCCTTATAGTACTTTTCTGCATTAGCCCTCACTTTTCAGTTTATTTGTAGCTACCCTTTGTAGATAATAAGGATGTATTTTATATTATAATCATGTATGCATGGATTCATTGAATTCCCCTTTACTAGACGATAAGCTCCCTGAGGACAGAAAACATGTATAGTTCATCTCTGTAAACTTCATAGTCTCTAACATAGTACTTCAAATATAGCAGGTGCTTGATAAATCTTTAATATTTTGTTGCCAACCGACTAAGGTCATAGTTTTAGAGCTGGAACAGAACTTGGAGACCAATGAATTGAATCCCTTCATTTTGCAGATAAAGAAACTGAGACAGTCTAAATGATTGTCTTGAGATCATAAAGCTTATAAGTATATAAGGTAGGATTTGAACTCACGCCTTCCCAACTCTTAAGCTCTGACTCCATCTATCATATTCCCTATAGAGATGGAGGAAATGGGTCTCAGAGAGATGAAATCATTTGTACAAGATTGCAAAATCATTCACTGGCTAAACTAGGACTAAAAGGCAGGCAGCACCCTATGCAGAACTCTCCAAATTCATATCTTCCACTAGCAACAGGGATTCCAAGCTTGGCCACCATTTGCAATTTCAAAGAAAAGTTTTAAAAGCCAAATGAATAGTAGAATCTCAGTCTTTCAGGGCAGAGAATCCTTCCTGGCACCTTTCAAGTTCTCAAGTGAAAAACGACTCCTATTAAAACCTGCCTTGACACCAAAGCCAGCAGGCAAAGAAGAAATTTTTGATTTCACATTGTAAGGCTATTTGGTCTAAAGTCATCAACTACAAGGATCATGATAACATTACTCTGAACAGACTGTGTTCAGAAACACAACCTCCACTGAAAATCCCTCAAACAATGGATTTTTCTTCCCCTCTTCCCTCAAAAAAAGAGCTTTTGGGATAGGATACCAAGGCAAATGAGAAACACAGAAGATGACAAGAAGATAATATTTCAATGGGTCAAAGGCTACTCAGAAGCAAGACATGTCAGAATGGGCAGGAATCACAGAAATCACCCTTAAATAAGGAAATGGTCCCAGAAAGGGGAACTGACTTACTCAAAGTACCTAGAACTCAATATGGTGTGGTGGCAAGGGCCATGACTGTAAAGTCAAAAAGAAAAATTGGATTCAAGTTCTGACTCTGACACTTGTTAGTTATGTGATGCCAGATATATTACCTAACCTCCCTTAACTAAGAAGTTCCTCATCTTTAAAAAGGGGCCTTTATATAATGACTACTTTTATAGAGTCAAATTTTATAAAACTTAAAATCTTTATAAAAATCTGAATTATTTCAAAAATTCCCTCCAACATGGACTGGTACTACTTTGTGGTTTGTTTATTTATTCCTCAATAGAGAATCTAAAAACAAAACAAAACAAAACAAAAACAAAATCCCAAGCCACCAACATTTCTTTTTTCGTCAAAAATACTTACTAAAAGAAAGTTGCAGATTTTCAACATGGAGGTACTTTAAAATGTGCATGAGTTGCAAATATGGATCACTTTTTTTTCTTTGTTATGGATAGACACACCCTAAGAGAACAGATCAAGAATGTGACAGAGGAGTCTAAGATTTATTGGTATTTAATTCATCTCAACACCTCCCTGAAAACATTCCAATTTCCATTTGACATTTTGAAAATTGATGATAATATTTACAGCCCCTTTCTATTTCACTGCTTCACAGTCCTTCAGTAATCAGGCATGTTCACGGATCATGTGCCACCCAAAGCAGGTGAAAGAAAAGGGTTTTTTGGTTGGTGAGGGCAGTGACTAACAGAGCAGCAGTAGGTAGGGCCATGGGCCCCTGCTCTATTTATTTGCTTCTTTCCCAAAGTTATAGACAAATCCTTTGCCTTCTTTGGCCCCCATCCAGCTCTGGTCTTGAGAAAGGAATCCAATGTATCATAACACTAAGCTTCAATTCACCTTTAAAAATTCCAGTGTTCTCAGGCAGCAATGCTTTCAGTTTAAGAAATCCCTTGAGGCCTAAATCTCATTGCCCCCAGATAAACTATCCCACATATTTTTTCAGGGTCTTCTATGTGAAAGGCTCTGTGTTTGACACTGTAGGGCATATAAGGATGGAGGAGACAACCCTGCTCTCACAAAGCTCTTCATCTGGTTTGGCTGTTGCCCTTGATTCTCAAAGAGGACCAAAATGTTATAGTCAAGTTCGTGTGTCCAACTGGACACAATCCAGTCCAATAGGAGCTCAGAACGCTCTGCTGCAAGTTGGGCACACAGAGACCCTATGAACTTTGCATATCTCACATGTCTTCTGAGCTAATTTAATTCTGCTTTGCTCATAGAGCACAGCACCTTCTCTGAGGAGGGCATGCTATGCTGGGAGGTCCTGTACCAGTGTCTCCCATGTCATATAATCGATTCTAAAGTTCTTAAGAGAGACCCTGAGAGGTGACCTTGTACCATTTTTTTTCCTCACCATCTTGTGAGCACTTGCCCTGTATGAGTTGTCCATAAAATAGTTTTAGAGGAGACAAAGCTAACAAATGGATTTGTTTCTATTTGGGCTGCATGTTGATTTAGAAAACCACAAATTGGCAGTCATATCGTATTTTTATTTAATTTTTTTATATATTACTTATTTAAATATTTCCATATTATATTTTAATCTGGTAGAGTACTAGGGAGGTTCTCAGTACTTGGAGTCAGTAGACCACATATTTGACACTTTTGGAGGAGAAAGATCAAAAAAAGTTGAGAATCTCTGGATTAGAAGGTCTCTAAAATCCCTTCCAAAGGTAGCTAGCTGGTGCAGTGGATAGAACATCAGGCCTCTAGAGTCCAGAGTCAGGAAGATTTGAGTTCAAATCCAACCTTAGATACTCACTAGCTTGTGACCCTGGACAAGTTACTTAAATGACAATCCACCCTAGTACTTTTGCCAAATAGAATTACAGAGACACAGCTGAAATGACTAAACAACAAAAGTGCATTCCAACTAACTCTCTGTTCTATGGTTTTGTCACCCTTTGGAGTAGATAGATACATTCTGAAGCTTCCTATGAATAGGCAAGTTTCATGACCATGATAAAGAAGAAGAAAAAAGAAAGCAGTGAAGATTTCTCTAGTACCTGAAAGAAAGCAGTGAAAATTTCTCTAGCACCTCTTCTTTCTCTCTCCTACTTTTCTTTTCTTTCCCTCCTATTTCCTCCCAGTGTCCAGGAGATGCCAGACAGAACTGTAAGATGTGGACTGGACTAGCTTAGGCCAGAAAGAGTAAGTAGGTTTAGAAGAACCCATAGTTTATAATATTTCAAATTTATTCTGATAATGGACTCAGTCCCATCAGGCAGGAGTCCAGAGCCAAAATTGCAGAAGAAATCAGTATTTGCCACCCTTCTCACTTCCTTTTCTAAATTCATCCTAATTTCTGCCTTTTCTCTTCAATCCCACAAATAGCCTTTGCTGTCACACTGCTCCTTGATCACTCTAAATCTACTATCCCACTTAGTTAAATTTCCCTAAGTATTGCTGGAGGTATTGTAGAAAATGACTACCAAAGAGCCCTCTGGTTCCTAAGTTCTCTGACTCTGATTCTGTCCTCACGAAAATTATGAGAAAAGTAAGCCAATTGCTATGATCTTCATTTTACTGATAAGAAAAATTAAGTGATAGAGAACTTGATGGAATTGTGTTTAGTCACGACTAATTCATGGTAGGAACAGAACTAGAACCAAGGCTCTTTCACTGTAGCACAGAGCAAAACAATATTTAAAAAAAAATTAACCTATGAAAGAACCACTAAAATCTTCATGCAATCCTTTCTCACTTAAATCCAACTCACTTGCATCACCTTTCTGATGTTATGGTTCTCTTTGAGTATAATAAACAACAACAGAGATGAGCTTCTTCCTCCAATCAATTAAAACACATTTATTCCATGCCCACTATGTGACAGGCACCGTGCCAAGTGCTGGGACTACAAAGGCCAAACAAAACCATCCCTGCCCTCAAGGAGAGAAATATAGAATATAAAACAAACACATACAAGTAAATGCAGAAGAAACATCAGGTGATTTCAGGGGGAAGGGAAGACCACAACAGGTGGGGCTCAGAAAAGGCTTCCTATAGGACCTATTTGAACTGAACTTTGAAGGATATGAGATTCTAAAAGGCTGGCGTGAAGAGAGAATCCATTGTAAGCAACAGAGGAGCCTCTATGTCAAGACTTGGAAATGGAATACGTTAGCAATGGCAAGAAGAGCTGAAGCAGTGGTGGGTTTGAAGCATGGCTTAAAAGAAGAAATAGGGGGAACTCCCTCCCCATCCCCAGATCCATGTCTCCCCCCACACACATATTCACTCCAATCTTTGCAAATGTGGGGCATCCACAAGGGTGGTGCCTTGAACACATTTTCAGGATTTTAACCAGCTGCTCTGATTCCAAAATCAATATCTCTCCTAGCACACCACAAGCTGGGTGGCACAAAAGATAAAGTACTAGGCTTGGAGTCAGGAAGACCTGAGTTCAAATATAACCTCAGACATCACTAGCTGTGTAACCTTGGGCAAATCACTTAACCTATTTGCCTCCGTTTCCTCATCTGTAAAACTAAGACTTAGTTCACAGGTTGTTATTAGGATCAAGTGATATAATAATTATAAAGCACTTGCACATAATAAATATTATCTAACTGTTAGATATTACTATTGTTATTAATTTACTGCATGCATGTCTGGTATTCAAGCACTGGTTCAGTTATATTCAAAGAGTCTTATTGCTGGCAGGTTGGAACCAGATAATGATTTTCTTTTTGACACAGTAGTTTATGAAATTATCTCCAAGAGTCCATCTGGGGTAGTGGAGGGAGGGAAGACTCATGTTGATGAAAGTATCTATTAAAGAATTGAAATAATCATCTAAAAAACTTGTCTGCAAACAGGCCATTTGTAACTGCCAAAATATGGCTACAGAAGAAGGGGAGACAGCATTATAAAGGCCAATATAACTATTGAAACTTGTTTGCCTGACAAATCACCCTTGATGTAATGTGAAGGTTAAGCCATGTAATTCATATGAAAATGCTGAGGACCCAGAAGCAAAGGAGATTCTCAGACCATATTATTGGAAGGAAGTCTCAGTAACATCCAGTTCCACTTTGGAGAGGTTTTAATGGGAAATCTGTCTATTAAAAGTATAAGCTATGATTCTTTCAGTTTAATTTTTCTCTACACAAGCAGATTCATTCACATCAATTTTTATTTTTCACAATAAACATAATTCCACTAAGAATACTTGGAATATGAGGCTGTGATGACACAGGTGATAGAGAACTGGCCTTGTAGACAGGAAACTTCAGTTTCAAGGCCCACCTCTGACCCATATTGGCTATCATTCTGAGCAAGTGTCTTAACCTGTCAGTAACATTGGTAACCCTTAGTCACAAAGACTACTAGTAGTCTACATTGGAAGAGGGATTTCCTACATTGAAATCACAGGTCCAGAATCCTCATTTGTGGGTGCAGGTCCCACCAGAGTTGTCAAAGGTAGAAATTTGTGATATTAAAATTTTATATATTCTTTTATTTCATTAAGGCTTAATCAAGTTTATTCAATTTACTATTGTCTCTCATCACATAAGTTTAAAACTCCTTAAGCCTTAAACTCTAGTTCTCATGTAAGTCACCCACCATCAACTTTTAGGAGAAATTTACTTAATATAGAAGTCAAATGTATTTTATGAAGTACTGATATTTCAAGTAGTACAAAAAATCCCTGAGTTTTGTGCAAAATTCTCATTCCCTAATTCTAGCCAATTGTAACTCAACACCCCTATTGCTAAAAAATAGTGTTACTTTACTAACTAGTTTGACTGTCAGGCAGGAGCCCTTGGTTACTGAGAAGCCTTGGATTTCATTTATTAGCAATTGCTAGCTTTAATAATAAATGGACCATATTCAAAACTTTGTTGTCTCATTTTTTCATAGATTTTTATCACAACACAATCCACCATATTATTTTTTTTTTCATTTTTATCCCTGGGACTTATCCAAACCAATACACCACACCACTATTCTATATAGGTTGTATTTCCCTGTTAGAATATAAGTATCTTGAGGGCAAAGACCTCTGAAACATTTCCTAACATTTAGCACAGTGCTTGGCTCTTAACACCTTTTTTATTCATTTATTCAATATAAGAAAGAATTTAAAGAGAATTTAGAGACCATCTAGTCTAATACTTTCATTTTACAGATAAGGAAACTGAGGCTTACAAAGACAAATGGTTTGCCACAGGTTGTACAGCATGCACTTATGGAAAATCCCATATCTCTTGATTCCCAGCCCATGAGTGTTCCCCCTTCATCCCACTGAAAAAGTTGAGAAGGAAAAGCAATGTCTTAGAGTTAGACATTTTGAATGATGCAACCAGTCATTGGAACTATTGTTGGTAATTAGAGAAACAAGTGAAGATACCATTAAATGAAATCAATGAAACAGTCCCTTGAATTCTCATTTACTTTGGAGACACAAAAGGCAGTAATAGAACATCTCCATTCTATGTGGAAAGAGGAAAAGATTGGAAACTTAACAAAAAGAATACCATGGAAGGACAATTCCAAGGCAATTTTGCATCTGGCCAGGATCCAGGTCATGGTGATTACTTTGTCAAAACTTTTTATATTTTACTAGTTTAGTCTTCTCCAACAACTAAGAAGACAGATATACACACTACACACACACTCACATTCCTATACATACACTTATATTCCCATAAACACAATCACTCACAACCACACTCATACATACACTTACATATACACTCATACTCATACATATATTCACACAAATAAACATTCAATGATGAATATACTATATTGGTTTTCTTGTCACACAATTGCCTATTCCTTCTCAAAAGCATGTTAACAGTTCTTTATTGACAGTATCTTGTCACTGTAGCAAAGATAAAGATTGTTAGTTAAGTGGGTCCAGGATTGGTTGAATGATTTAATCTAAAGAGAGGTCTGTAGGCCCCACGGATGGGTCCTTTTATTAAAAAAAATGATGATGATGGCAATGATAGCTAGCAGGTATATATGGCCTGGCCCACTATATACATGCCTGGTTTACTATGAACCAGCTACTGTACTAAGAATTTTAGAAATATTATCTCTTTTGATAATCACAATAACCCAGGGGTGAGAGTGCTATTGTCATCCCCATTTTACAGCTTAGAAAACTGAGAATTTAAGTGACTTGCCTAGGGTCACAAAGCTAGTAAATGTCTGAATTGCATTTGAACCGAGTTTTTCCGCACTCTGGGCCTAATACTCTATTCACTGTGCTCCCTAGCTATCTTGAATCAGTGAAATATCAGTGCTGTGGAGGTATACATTTATTTAAGTTTGCAGATGATGCAAAGGTGGGAGAGAGAGCTAATAAGACATAAATAAAAGACAAAATTAGAGTCCTTTTCCTCTTCTTTCCCTATCTCACTCCCAACTTCCACAATCTAGAATATTATACTGACTTTAATAAGATGAAATTTAATTGGGATAAATTTAAAGTTTTCCATTTGAATTGAAAAAATCAGCTCAGCAAGACGAGGAAAAGTGGAAGCATGATTATATCTTAGTTCATATGCATAAGACCTGGAAATTTAGCATAGATTGGACCATTAGGGATTTTAGTATATACTGTGAGGTCATTATGAGTCCAGTGTGACATGGCAACCAAGAGTTAATATAAAAAACGTGGCTTTTTAATACAATGGGCTTTTTAATAGAAAGTTCGCATCCAGAAAGAGAGAGTTACATCTAGGATACCAAATTCAGTTCTGAGTTCCCATTTTAGGAAGAATATCCAGAGGAGGGTTGCCAGAATGGTCAATGTACATAATACTTTCCATGAGGCTAGATGACACAGCTAGGTAGCACCATAGTGCACAGAGTACTGGGCTTAGAGTCAGAAAGCCTCATCTCCCAAGTTCAAATCTGACCTCAAACACTTACCTGGAACCTGGGCAAGTGACCTCTGGGCACTTAACCCTGCCTGCCTCGGTTTCCTCATATGTAAACTGAACTGGAGAAAGAAATGGCAAACCACTGCAGTATCTTTGCCAAGAAAATCCCAAATGGGATCACAAGAAGTCAGACATGACTGAAAAAAACTTAATAAAAATCAATAAAAATAATAATGTTAAAGTTGTTAAAAAACATTGTCTCACAGAACCTGGAAATGATGACTTACAGGATCGTTTTAAGGTACTGGGAATGTTTTGCCTTGGATTTAGTGGAGACATAATAGCTTGTTTCATATATTTGAAGGGTTATCATACATAAGAGGAATTAGATTTGTTCTTTTTGACCCCAAAATCATAAAAATGTAATGGGTGGGACTGCAAGGAGACAGACCAGATCAATGCCAGAAAAATATCCTAACAATCATCACTGTCCTATGGAAAGACTTATATGAATTGATACAGAATGAAGTGAGTAGAATCAGAAGAACTATTTATACTTTAACATTATAAAAATTAACAGTTTTGAGAACTTTTGTACACTGATGAAGAATGAAATTAAAAGAACTAGGAGAACAATTTATACAATGCCAACACTAGAAAAATAAGCAATTCCGAAAGCTGGAAGAACTCTTCCATTTATACAATGCCAACACTAGAAAAATAAGCAATTCCGAAAGCTGGAAGAATTCCAAGGTACCTGTGATGAAATCTATTATCATAATAAAGAATTAGGGTTCAATACATGGTATACCTATTTTTGTATATAATCATTGGGAGAATTATGGGGGGGATATGAGTAGTTGTAAGAAATTTGGGGTTTTTTTTTCCTCCAATGGGCTGAAGAAAATAGATTTCTGTTCATTAAAAAACCAAAAAAACCAAAACCAAAACCAAAACCAAAACAAAAACAAAAAAACAGGAAAGGGTGTGTGTGGGGAGGTGATATATATGTGAAATATTGCAAGTAGTTTCAGATGTCACTATATCATTAGTTTTATTTAATTATTTCACCTTGTTATAGGTTTCCTCTCATAAAAAGTAATCTATAAATATATGTAATGTAAAAGGAAAACACATCAATGAAAAGGAAAGTCACATTTTTTTTTTTAAAGAACTGTCCCAAAGTCAAATGAGCAACCTCAGGAAAGAGTGATTTCCTGATCACTGTAGGTATTTAAGGGAAGGTTACATGACCACTTGCTGGCACTATTGGGTGGAAAGGATTTCTATTCATATGTGAACTAAACAAAGCAAACTCATACATACTCTCTACACAAAGGTTCTATGGGAACAAAAAAGCTTCTATGAAACTATTGAAAGTGATGTGAAATATTACTTTCATGAAATGATATGAAATATTATATATATGATATGAAATATTCTTTACTTTTGAGTGTCAGAGTCACAGGATCTGAGAGCAGGAGGAACCTTGGAGAACTCCTAGTCCAGTCCAATTTGACCAAGAATTCCTTCTACCTCACAAACAATAAGTAATCTTCCAGATTGTGGCAAAAGAATAATGGAAAGGGAAAATCCATTACCTCCTGAAGCAGCCTGTTCTACTTTAGGAAGCTCTAATTGTGAGGAAGTTTTTCCTAATGTTCAGCCAAGGAAGGCCGCTCAGCAATTTCTCCCAGTTTTGCTTTCTGAGGCAAAAACTGAACAAGCCTAATTCCTCTTCTCCAAGATAGTTCTTTGAGTTCCAGAGAAAGGCTATCATGTTATATCTCAGCCTTCTCTATTCTAGGATAAATATTCCCCATTTTTCTTCCATTGATTCTTATATATAATGGTCTTGAGCTCCATTACATTACAGAGCATCATATGAATGCTCTATAGTTTGATATTCTTCTTGAAGTCCCCAGAACTGACAGTGTTTCTCTAGGTGTGACTCAACCAAGACAGTATTCAGCAGAAACTATCATTATCTTCTTTTTGGGACATTATGCTTTTCTTTAATGTAATTTAAGGGGGGGGATTATTTTTGAAGGGGAACACCATATTATTCCTTCGACTCACATTAAGCATAGATTACTCTGAAATCTCAATTTTTTTTTTCCTTAAGGTAAAACAGCTATTTTTACATTTTTGTACTTGTGAAACTGATTTTGAAAAAAAAAACTACATGGGATCTTATATTTATTTTTTATTCCATTTCAACTTATTAGATTTGGAAAATTTTTTCTATCCTGTTAAGATCATTTTGGATCCTATCTCTGTCATCCAAAATTTTTTTCTTCCTCCTAAGGTTAACTCATTTGTAAAATTTGATATGCATATTATCTATGTCTTCATTGAAGATATTATTTTTTTCAGTATGCCAATGGATTATGATTTCATCATATTCACCATTATTCAATGAAGACATAGATCAAAAATTTTAATGTTAGACATTTGTAAAAAATGTTAAATCATAGCCATTATTTACATAGTTTCTCTAAGTTTTTATAAAGTGTTTTTATACTTGTCATCTCATTTGTTCCTTATTGCAACTCTGAGAGGAAGGTGTTGTAATTATTCCCATTTTACAGATGTGGAAACTGAGGCAGAGCACTATTAAGTGATTTGCCAGGGTCATACAGTTAACAATGTCTGAGACAAGATTTAAATTGAGGTTATATTGATTCCAAATCCAACAGACTCTATCCACAGTGCCGTTTAGCTATCTCAAATGTCACAGAATCAAGGACAGATATTTGGGGAACTCTGATAGAGATTTTCCTAAAGTGAACATTACCATCAGCCCTTCCCCAGAGACCTGTATTCTTTGCATGTTTATGAATGGACACGGGTTTAGGAGGGAAGGATTGCTAAAAAGTTTTCAGGATAATTTATTTTAAAAGATGGAGGGACAAAAATTTTTCAGGACTTTGTCTGCCAGGAAGTGTGAGAACCTTAGCCCATATATGTTTCCTTCCTTGGTGCTGATTAGTCTCATAATAAGAGCAGGAATGCACATATTGTCATACATCCCTACAGCCTATCCTTTTTGACAATCCTATGGAAACCAACCTGCCTCCCTTGCCATACAAAAGCACTTGAAGTTTGCTTTCCATGAAAACAAAATAATGACAAGAAGTGGCAGACATGGCACCACACTGAGAATTTAATGGGCAAATTCCTATGAACAAGGGCAGAATGAAGGACAGTGAGTAAAACACTGAATTAAAAATCACTTAAATTAAGAATTCAATAGCATCCACTTAACTAATAAATAGTACTCCTCTTTGCCATTGATCGACTCAGAATTGTAATGAAGAGTTCCAGGGGCAATGGCTGAATGTCTTAATTCATGGCAAAAATGTCACCACCTCTTTGGGTTCCTGAGATTAAATATGCCAGAGAAGAGGAAGATGGTGGGTGCACAGAAATTAATTCTCAGAATCTCCCTGCAGGGCTGGCAATATTATATCCCGCTTATCAGTAGATTTAATGTCCATAGTGCATGACACAGGACTATTTGCCCGGGGAGGGGTGGTGGTGCTCAATAAGCATTATTAAGTGATAATGGTAGTGGATAGACTGGAGTCTGATCTCCCACTAGACTGGTGGCATTATTTATTTCCAAGTTAGAGACTGAACAAATGCAGAATTGTTATTATTATGGTGATTATTGCTGCTGTACTGGTATAATACCACAGGCTTGTAATAACTGCATGTAATAGATGGCAGTAAATCATAGGCTCCACCAAGCGCTGTTTCTCTACAATGCCAGCTTTTGAGTTATGGGAGCACAACATCTGCAGGACGCCAGAATGACACTCCCTCAGCCCCACCCCCACCTCAGTGGCTTTCCATGCTCCCTCTTCCCCTCCTTGGAAGCTCCTGCTTGCAAAGGATCAGGCACTTCTCTGCTGGATACTCCTATTTTTTTTGCAAATGAAACCTGACAGGAAGACTCTGAGCTGGAATTTTGTACTAATGGATCCCTAGGAACAGTTATCAAGTACATCAGAATATATTCCTCAAAGTTACTGGGGACAGGGAAGCAAGGCATGGGTACCCCCAGTTTGGGCAATTGCCTCAAAATGTTAGTTACTGACAGGAATAAGAATCATGGGAGGCAGCTGGGTGCAGTGGAAAGACAATCAACTCTATACTTATAGGACCTGAGT